>NC_041403.2:35054012-35354012 GCF_900747795.2 Erpetoichthys calabaricus
GTGACCACCAAAAGTCATGCGAAAAGACAATTTCCCCTTGGGGATCAATACAGTGTGCCAAATATCTGTTATGTACTGATGAATGAGAATCAATGGTTGAACTCTTTTTTCATGGAATACAGAGATCTTAAAAAGTCTGACACAATGTCCCTTAATGGTGAGCCAGTGTGAACAACCACAAACAGTGTCAAAGCATCCATAAAAAGCGTCTCAATTTACACCAAATGTCAAATATGTAGTCGTATGCTCAAAACGTCCCAAGCACGATGTTTCTGTATTTATGTACTACTATTACATGCATTCTACGTATTCTGTGTCTGTGCTGCATTTCATTTTGTCACACTATATGTGTGATTTCACATAATTTATCCACCCCTAGAGCCCTTTAGAGTCAGGAAGGGCCTTCAGATGTAAAACTTCAGCTAAAACCTTTAAGACCTCATATGGAAGTGGAAAGAGATGAAAAGGCAGAAAAAGAAAAAGAAGAAATAACAACAACAACATTTATTTATTTAGCATGTTTTCATACAAATGATGTAGCTCAAAGTGCTTTTACATGATGAAGAAAGAGAAAAGAAAAATATAAAAATTAGGCAATACTAATTAACATAGAATAAAAGTAAGGTCCGATGGCCAGGGAGAACAGAAAAACCAAAAAAAAAAACATGGGGCTGGAGAAAAAAAAACAAAATCTGCAGGGGTTCCGAGGCCACAAGACCACCCAGCCCCCTCTAGGCATTCTACCTAACATAAATGACCTCACTATCAGTCCTCATGGTTTTCAGGCTTCACATGGAAGAATTAGATGATGATGATGTCATGTGGACTTCTGGCCTTCAGTCTATCAATGTAGGGACATCATGGTGCCCTGATCAGGTGGTGGTGGCGCAGATCACAGCCCCAGAAAACTGGAAAAAGTACAGCAGAGAAAGTAGGGGTTAGTACTGATTGTGGTGCTATGATAAAAACGATAATGAAGAGCATATACAGAATATCAGAGTTGCACTTAAATGAAGCTATGAGAAAGCCATGTTAAAATAATGTGTTTTTAGCAGTTTTTTAAAGTGCTCCACTGTATTTGCCTGGCAAATTTCTATCGGTAAGCTATTCCAGATTTTAGGTGCATAACAGCAGAAGACCACCTCACCACTTCTTTTAAGTTTAGCTCTTGGAATTCTAAGCAGACACTCATTTGAAGATCTGAGGTTACAATTTGGAGTGTAAGGGGAAAGACATTCTGAAAGATAGGACGGAGCGAGATTATTTAAGGCTTTGTAAACCATAAGCAGTATTTTAAAGTCAATTCTGAATGGCGCAGATAACCAATGTAGTGACATCAGAACTGGAGAGATGTACTCGGATTTTCTTTTTCTAGTTAAGGCTCTAGCAGCTACATTCTGCACTCGTTGCAATCGATTGATGTCTTTTTTGGGTGGTCCTGAGAGGAGTGTGTTACAGTAATCTAGTCAGATAAAAACAAAAGCGTGAACTAATTTTTCAGCATCTTGCAAAGTTATAAGGGGTCTAATTTTTGCTATATTTCTTAAAGTGAAAAAATGTGGATTTAGCATAAATCAAACAGGTAGCTTGACTACTAATATCATGGGAAGCATTCATTGCTGGAGATAGAGAGGAATCAGAAAGCATTCAGACCACTTCACTTTCTGCATACTTTAAATGGATAATTTTGCCATTTTTGCCCAGCACACTGCACTCAATAACCCATAATAACTAAGTGGAACATGTTTTCAGAAAGGCTATTAAACTTATTAAGAAGTAAAATCTCTCATTTCTGTAAGTATTCAGACTCCTAACTGAGTACTTTGTAAAGCCCCTTTGGCAACACATACTGCTTCAGGGGTAGGTCTCTACAAGCATAGCACACCTGGATTTGGGCAGTTTATCCCCTTCTTCCTGGCAGATCCTCTCAAGCTTCGTTAATTTCAATGAAAAGCATCTGGACACTGCCAACTTCATGTTTCTCCACTGATGTTCTTTGGTGTTTACGTCTAGGCTTTGGCTGGATCACAAAGTCAGAGACACGTCCCAAAGGCACTCCATCATTATCTTAGCTGTATGCATTATGTCAGTGGTTCCCAAACTCGGTCATGGGGACCCACTGTGGCTACAGGTTTTTGTTCCAACCAGATTCACATTCATTGATAATAATCAATAACAACTGATCTAATTGGTCTTTTTAACTCTAATCCTATTCTGCATTTAGAAAAACATGACAGTATGGTTTTTACATTTACAGTGATTCCTCGCTATATCGCGCTTCGCCTTTCGCGGCTTCACTCCATCGCGGATTTTATATGTAAGCATATTTAAATATATATCGCGGACTTTTTGCTGGTTCGCGGATTTCTGCGGACAATGGGTCTTTTAATTTCTGGTACACGCTTCCTCAGTTGGTTTGCCCAGTTGATTTCATACAAGGGACGCTATTGGCAGATGGCTGAGAAGCTAGATTGCTTACTTTTCTCTTTCTCTTGCGCTGACTTTCTCTGATCCTGACGTATGGGGATTGAGCAGGGGGGCTGTTCGCACACCTAGACGATACGGACGCTCGTCTAAAAATGCTGAAAGATTATCTTCACGTTGCTATCTTTTGTGCAGCTGCTTCCTGAAACAACATGCTGCACGGTGCTTCGCATACTTAAAAGCTCGAAGGGCACGTATTGATTTTTGACTGAAAAACAAACTCTGTCTCTCTCTAACTCTGTCTCTCTCTCTCTCTCTCTCCCTCTCCCTGCTCCTGACGGAGGGGGTGTGAGCTGCCGCCTTCAACAGCTTTGTGCCGCGGTGCTTCGCATACTTAAAAGCCAAATAGCCCTATTGATTTGTTTGCTAGAGATTGTTTTCTCTATCTATGTGACATTCTGTGCTCCTGACACGCACTCCTTTGAAAAGGAAGATATGTTTGCATTCTTTTAATTGTGAGACAGAACTGTCATCTCTGTCTTGTCATGGAGCACAGTTTAAACTTTTGAAAAAGAGACAAATGTTTGTTTGCAGTGTTTGAATAACGTTCCTGTCTCTCTACAACCTCCTGTGTTTCTGCACAAATCTGTGACCCAAGCATGACAATATAAAAATAACCATATAAACATATGGTTTCTACTTCACGGATTTTCTTATTTCGCGGGTGGCTCTGGAACGCAACCCCCGCGATGGAGGAGGGATTACTGTATAAGACATTTAGAAATATTTCTGTTTTTTTCTAAAGCCATAAATGCTTAACTCTGTTTTGTTGTTTTCCTCTTATTGTCCCCTTTACCTGTGTAATTTGATCCTTTCATTTAACCCTAATAGTGACAATTAACAACCAGCATAGCAGACACCCAGAATGATGAAAGCTGCAAATTGGTAAATAATCAATTAAATAACCAGAACCCCCCTAAAAAGCAGAAATGAAAATGAATGAAAATTAGGTTGAATTAGGTTGAAAATACTGTTAACGACTAACGTGGGTTTCCTCCGGGTGCTCCGGTTTCCTCCCACAGTCCAAAGACATGCAGGTTAGGTGGATTGGTGATTCTAAATTGGCCCTTGTGTGTGCTTGGTGTGTTTGTGTGTGTCCTGCGGTGGGTTGGCACCCTGCCCAGGATTGGTTCCCTGCCTTGTGCCCTGTGTTGGCTGGGATTGGCTCCAGCAGACCCCCGTGACCCTGTGTTCGGATTCAGCGGGTTGGAAACTGGATGGATGGATGGACTTAAACAAACTACGTATTCCCCATATAACTGCTTATTACATTTCAATAAAAATCTACCAAACTTAGTTTGTAATTTCTACATTGACTCCAAAACACAGAAACTGGGAAATAATGACTCACTTATTCAGGCTAAGAGTCCAATGAAAAACAGAAGTTGGTTGGAACAAAAGCCTGCAGCCACAGTGGGTCCCCAGGACCGAGTTTGGGAACCACTACATTATGTCATTGTCATGCTGAAAGCTGAACCATCACCCCCGTCTGAGATCTCACACACTCTGAAGCAGGTTTTCTTCAAGGACTTCTCTGTATTTGGCTGCATTCATCCTTCCCTCGATTCTGACCCATCTCCCTGGCCCTACTGCAGAGAAACACCCCCATAGCACAATGCTGCCGTCACCATGATTCATCATAGGGATGGTATTAGGCAGCTGAAGAGCACCAGACACGGTGCTGGAAACAGTTGAGTTTTTGTCTCTTTAGACCACAGAACTTTTTTCCTCCTGCTCTCAGAGTCCTTTAAACAGTCATATCTGTCTATCCACTCTATCATCAACGCCTGATTGATGGAGTGCTTCTAAAATGTCGTTTCTCCAACAGGTCATCCCTTCTCATCAGAGGACATCTGTTAGAATGACCATTGAGTTCTTAAACACACCCTGACCAAGACTCTTCTTGTCTGGTTACTCAGTTTGGCTGGACAACCAACTCTAGGAAGAGTCCTGGTGGTTCCCAACTTCTTCCATTTCACAGTTATTGAGGCCACTGTGCTACTGGGAACTCTCAAAGCTTTCGAAAGTGTTTCATCCCCTTACCCTCATCTATGCCTCACCACAATTGGATCAGGAAGGTCTACAGAGAGTTCCCTGGACTTCATGGCTTGGTTTTTGTGCTGACATGCAGTGTGAATATTCGGACCCTATGCCCACAGGTGTATGCTTTCCTAGATGATGTCCAGTTAATTTAATTTGCCACAGGTGGCCTACAATCAAGTTCTAGAAACATCTCAAGGAGATTTAAAGCAAACAGGAAACATCTGACCACAATCTGGAGTGCCACTGCAAAGGGTCTGAGTACTTCTATGAATGAGAGATTTCAGTTTTTGATTTTTAATATATTACAAATCTTTCTGAGAATATGTGTTAATTTTGTCATTACGGGTTATTGGGTGTAGACTGATGGGCAAAAATGCCAAATTTATTTATTTAAAACAAAATCTACAGAACAATAAAGTGCACAGAAAGTGAGGGGATTTGAATACTTTCTGGATCCACTGTATAACTGACAGTTTAGATTATGGACCTTTCATAAAAAAGACAGACTAAATATAGTTATGCAAACTCAGATGACATCTCTGTCTCATACAGATGCCACACCCTAGGGGTGGGCAGTATGACCAAAATTCTATATCACGGTATTTTTCTAAATTATCCCGGTTTCACGGTATTGGACGGTATTTTTTTCCCCATGCATGAGTGGATGTTAACCACATTTTCCACTGCAATTACTGCAGTAGACTGGCTAAGAATAACCTGTTAGACTGTTATGAGAATTGTACATTGTATAAAAAAACATTTTAATGTGCACACAAGTATTAATGCAGGTTTGCATGGCCCCATAAAGTGATAGTTTTCAAGGGGGGTGACACTAATGAAGAGAAGGAATCACATTGCATGACAGTTGCAGTCAAAATATAGAACCTTTTTATTGAACAAATTTTGCAAAAACTTAAACTATGATTTTGACAACATATTTTCAACCATCCAAAGAGGCATTTAGACTTAGTAAAATATCCAGAGGTGCTTGTCAAACGTTGTATTGCACTGAACATGTCTTAGAAAAGTAATAAATAGTAAATATTTTTTGTGAACCAACTACACTTTGTTAATGTTAACTATCTCTGTCCACTGACACGTTAAAGTGACTTTTTCAACAACTTTACCATCAATAAACTGCATAATATTTAAACAAATAAATAATAACAATAAAATAAATAATAGTATTATTACTGATAGCTGCACTATTACTTCAAGCCCAGGTGCATTACACAGTATTCACCAAATTAAAATAAAACAAGACAAGTGCAACTTTGTGATGACATCCTTACCAACTGTACCATCATTTAGGCAAACTGCATTAACATGGACCTTGCTTCAAGCTAAGCTATATACATAAATAAAATAACTGCAACTTGCATTTACTGTATAATGCTATTTGTGGTATAGCCCTACGGAAGTGCATTAGGGCCACGGTGAAGAAAAAAAAATACAGTAAAGAGGGAAGGAAAAAAAACAAACTACCGGTACTGTATATGTCAAGAATAAAGTCGACATGCTGACTTTATTCTCGACATTTCCACTTTAATTTTGACGCTTATGTCAAGATTAAAGTCAACATTTCCACTTTATTTTCATAGTTTACTTCATAATTAAAGTAGAATGTCATAAACTAAACTTCATCCTAAAATCAATGTTTAATTTACTTGATTTTCTCAAACCCCGTCATAAGTTAATGCAGCACATTAAATGCTTTGTGTTGTGTTCCCCGACCCAGTTGTTAATCACTATGCTTCTTAAACTGACTTCCTATGCACTAAGAGGAGGCAGCAATCACCGCACACAATCCATTCATTTCATGGTATTCCTGCTCTCTAAAAATTTAGAATGCTAAGATAAATACTTGATATCATTTTCATGATGAAATGCATTAAAGCAGGTATCAAACAAGCACGGTAGTGAGGCGGTAGTGCTGCTCCCTGGCAGTAAGGGGTCCCCAGGTGTACGTTCAGTGTAGAGACCTTTATGGCAGGTGTGACGAGGCTCCAAAAAACTGGATGTATGAATAGCTATCGCACAGGTTTAACTTAAATATTGTGTAAATGTTGGGTTTGTGATCTGCTGGTCGGAGACACGAACACAGAATTCAATGCATGTTCTTCTGAGCGGGCTTTCTTTATTGCACGCGTGCTGTCTCTATCTGACGTACCAAAAGCCCAGTTCCTATCCGTCCTTTTTCTTTCTCCACATAACCAATCACCACACGATAAACGTCTTTGTGAAATTAAAACTAGTTATAAACTTAGCCCACGGAGTGTTCAGAACTTTAAAAACATCTTCGTTATACATGTTTTAATTATGCCATCCATTCAGAGTTGCGCCCATCGAAGGATGAATACAAGCAAAACACACACTAGCAGGGTCAATATAGCACAACAAAACCCCACATCCTACATGACTTTGAAAGGAAACTGAAGCGCCGAGTAAACCCACCAGAAAAACATGCAAATGCAAGGCAGGCACGCCGCCGTGCCCCCATATGATTAATGCATGCTTTAATGCATTTCACCATGAAAATTATATCAAGTATTTATCTTAGCATTCTAAATGTTCAGAGAGCAGGAAGATCATGAAGTGAATGTATTCTGTGCGGCGATTGCTGCCGGCGCCTCCTCTTAGTGCAAGAAGAAGTCAGTTTAAGAATCACTTAACACAAAGCATTTAATGTGCTATATAACTTATGACGGGGTTTGAAAACATGTCACACTATTACACAGCACCCAGGTACATTATACTGTATTGAAAACAAATAAAACAAGTACAACTTGGCTTGCAGCATTATCCAGTAGTATAGAAACAGTATTTACACATCTGACCTTTTAAAACTAAGTATCTCCAGGCTCTCTGTCCATTTTCACCACGCAGCATTCCTATGCTACCGCCCACTATTTGGTGGTGTAGCAGCGAAAAAGAGCCCTAGTGCAACAAATCTGTGTTTAGCGGTGTAGCAGTGAAAAAGGTATCCACTTGAACAGTTTCCCGCCGCGCCACGTTCCGAACGTCGTTTAGGCAATTTAAACCGGTGTTGCGGTATAAGAAAAATCCATATCATAAAAAAAATAAAAAACGGTTTTCGGTATGAACCGGTATACCGCCCAGCACTACCACACCCTGAAGCTTTTCCATATTTTCATGCTAGCCATTCTGATAACATGATGCTAGCAGAGCAGCTATGCAAATTTCAATAATCAATATAGCATCCACACATAATCGGGTTATGGGTTACAAGGGCTTTTCCCCACAATATGAGGTAATAAAATAATTGAACCCTGAACCATAAACAGATTAGAACAGCATTTCCCAACCTGTGGGCTGTGGTGCCATTGCAGGTTGGTCATGTTTGATTAATAGCGGCAGCATCGCAGGTGGGTCGCATCTAAACCCAGACAACACCTCAACCACCAGCCTAATGATCACACTTGATTCACTTCAGCAGGATCACAGATGGATCTCACTTCTGGATACTGGAGGAAAAGCATTGACAATCGCTCTTGATTCATCTAAGCCTTTGATGCTCTGGTGATCACATGAGGCCTCTGACGATTGTGATCGATTCACCGACTGTGATGATGCGGGTTGGCTCCACGCTATTAATTCCTTCCACACCGCCTGAAATGTAACCAAGGGATGAGCTGGGCAAATGAAGACACAGACATAGCAAGGGGTAGGTGTGAAAGTGAATAGTGCTTTCATTACAAACAAAACAAACAGCGTCCAAATAGTGCACTGCATCAGAAATATTCAATAAATAAATTATCTGATAAAACAGTGTACATGGAGGTTAAAACAAGTCCAATAAATTAATCCATGGATGTTAAAATAAGCAGGAAACTGTTCTTTTAAAAATCACTGAGACTCCAAGCCCCAGAGCATCCCTTTTATCTTTGCATCTCCCACACTTATCCTGTCTGGACCTTGCTATAGGAGGAGACGTCCAACTGACAGTCACACCTAACCATCTTCTACAGGTCCTGGTCTCTGCTGTTCCATGGCTCCCAGCAGGGCTTCCAATCTGAACCTCATCTCCTAGGCCCAGGTCCTAAATGCAATCAGTGGCTCCCAATCTGAGCCTCCCCGACTCCTGCTGCCTTCCTGGGCTTACACTTCCTAGTCATTTATCTAGAGTGGTCTTCTCTTCTCTGGCCCCTGAGCATTGGTCACACACTTCCCCGAGGGGCTGTCCTCACGGCTGCCTGACTCCTCTCTCACTCTCTCTCTCTCGCTGTCACACCAGCTCTCTCCCATGGGTTTCTCTTTCTTTTTTCACTTTCCTGTGATTCCCTGTTCTGCCATGCCAGCTTCCCCTTATATGCCTCTGTGGGCACAGAACCTCAGTCACGAACCGCAGAAAGCCAAATGAACAATCAAGACAGACCACACCCTCACATGCAGGCATGCTCCATCTCAATCACCCCGCCAACCTCCCACAACCGCATGAGCACGCACAACCACGGAGATCGAGCTGCCTATTCCATTATTTATTCATTTAAAAATGGACCCCATGCTGCTTAGCTGTGGACCCGCTATTCCACCCCACTCCCTCTGCTCAGACATTGCAAACCCACTGGCATTTGAAAAACTGGGTCATTAAGGCCACAAAGGTTGGGAAACAATGAATTAGAACAAAATCACTGCTTTAATGCTGAGTCACAACCATTACATCATCACTAGGTGAAAGGAAATGGCAGTACCAGGAGAAAACTCTCAAGAGCAAGAAGAGAGCAGGCTAACTTCACACAGATAGTGACCGGGCTGAGTATTAAACCCATGCCCATGAAGTTAAGATGCACCAGCAGTAGCCACTGCACCTTTATGACATGCACTATGCCCCAAGTCATGACCAGGCCCCTCTCTGCATGCTCGAGATGCATGCTGATAAATTACATTGAAACAAATAGACATTTGCCCTGGTAATTCCATATGGCACGTTTGCATTTCCAGTCATCTAGTAAATATGGTGCAAAGCGGTGGAGCGGACGGAAAAAAATGAAAAAAATGTTGATTTGCATACTTTCTAATTATAGAGTAATAGCTGAAAATATCCCCTTATGACCAGAACCTGTACACTTATATGTCAATGTTTTCTTTATATCATGTCAAGTTTTGAATTAGGATCCAAAACTAATCTTCTTCCAATTTAAATCCATATCTCAGTGCTGTCACACTCTGGAGCACCAAGTATTGAAAGGCGATCATTTTTTTCTTTATTTTGTTGAGGTTACTGACAGCTTTATTTCACAAAGCAATCTAGCAGTGTGCGTACAAGTGACGGGTCACAAAGGTCACGTGGCAGGTGGTAAACGACAGCCAGCATGGTCAATATTACATCTAATAAACGAGGTGCACTTAGACAGCAAAAAAAGTCACACTGTTACCTTAAGTAGAGCGACCGAAACATTGTGCACCGTATCAAGGGCGCTGGAAGTGTATGTTACGATCATCCTTTACCACAGACTCGACAATTGGATCTATACGTTGTAATGAAGTCAAGCTCATTTCCACCATGACACCCCCCCCCCCAGACCAAGCAGAGCTCATCACTCACACTTTGATTGCCTCATTTTAAAAAGCCCATGGAAATTCGTCAATAAAACAAAGATGACCTAAAAATATCAAGGTATTTATAAACAAAAGTCAAAACAACCGATCAATCATTCACCAGTGGAGGACAAATGGAAAAGAAATGTGTTATATAACAAATGTATTAATGTAGCGCTTTGGGGGTATTTATAATGAATAGAGACTTGATCCATCCATCCATTTCAAGTCCGATAGGAGCAATGGGTGCAAAGCAAGAGCCAGCCTTGAATGCGGTGAGCGCACACCCATACTCACATGTTCTTTCATTGTCGGAACACTTTTATCAATTTTCTGTATTTTCTGAAACATCTCATTGTATTTTGAGGTCTCAAAGAGACAAAGCCTGTGATCATTTTGCACAAATGTTAGAAAGTGTTTTTCTCACCGAGAACTATAAACTACCAAGTAGTGTGGTGAAAAGTATCATTTTAGGGACCTTCAGGGCTTTATGATGTTATGTTGGAGTATCCAGGTGAATAGGATGGACAAGCTTTTTGAGCTAAATGGCCAGTTCTCATCATATCTGTTCTAATGTCACCAGAAGCAAGGTTATGAAGTGGAGCCTTCCAAATAGTAAAAGGGCCAGAAAGGCCTCTGAAAGGCTTCACTGGCCAAGTCAGGCCTTCTTTGTCTGCTTGGAAATGGCCTCACCCCAATGGGCTCAAATGCAGCCCCACTAACCTGCCGGAAGTTTCAAAGGCCCAAAAATGGGGATTACGCCTCAAATATAAACTTAAATATTAAAATAATATATAACAAGATCCCCAAAAGAGGAGAGATGTAAACCCATTGATTGTATAAAAAAGGGAAGCAAAGAATCTTTGTGAATAAGGATTTATTAACAAAAAAAAAAAGAAAAAAAAAATTATTTTAAATAGAGCAAAAAAAGGACAACAAAGGATTTGCCTAAAAACAGAAAATGATGCCAAATATTAAAGGGAGTTAAAAAAAACGGGCAACAAAGGATTTGCCTAAAAACGGAAAACAGAACCAAATATTAAACAGACCAAGAAAAACACTTTAAGGATTTGCCTAAAAGGCAATACAAAGCAAGCAAGGCTAAACCACAAACCAGATAACATATCCAATAACAAGGCTAAAGATAATATTTAATAAAACAGTAAATCCAAACAGAGCACAACACATACAGTACATGAGAGTCCACTACAAGCATGTGATCTTCAGCCCCTCTGTCTTCTCATCAGCCTTATATAGCAAGAGGGAGGGCTCAGGAGTGGTGATGCCCCACCCACAAGGATCAGGGACCATAAACACATTTAAAGAGACAGTAAACAATAAACCAATAATAAGTAAAATTGACAAAAATAATTTAAAAAATGAAAAATAATAATACAAAGATGACAAAAAAAAATAATAATCGTAAAATGCTTAAACACATGTTAATTCCTAACACCTGGCTTGTATACTATATATTTTCTGCTTGATGGTTTTTTTTTTGGTTCATTTTGAATAATTGTTTTTAATGTTTTTATGTCATCTTTGTTAAATTTTGATTTTTGTTACTTGTATTCTGTCTCTTTAAACGTGCTGCCATTTTCTGTGCTCTGTGGTTGGCCACCCATTTTTGAAGTTTTAAAGTTTGGTTTTTTTTTCGTGATAGGCATGTCATATTTATAGAGCTGGCATCTCCTGACCCCTTGGAGATCTTACCATGATGCACTGGGTTGGCGCCATGTATGATGTCAACTGGTGTATCGGTAAAAAGATTCCCTAAGCAGTCACTCCGTATCTGAGATTGGACTCAATTCATAGCAAACTTCCTTTTGACTATTTTGATTACTGGTTTTGAAAGACGTTCTGCTATTTGACAATGCATTTTGTCTCTGACGTTCTTTTTTGACTTATAGTTTTGACCCTTGGTTTGCCTTACTACTCCATTCTTTCTCCTCCTCCTCATTCTCTCTTTTTGGACTGACTTCCCTTTTTGCAGTTAATATAGTCGTGGAGTTCGTAAGTATTGTTTTCCTTCCTTCGAGGTGCTCTTTATTGTATTTTTTCCGGTTTTGTTCTTGGATTTAGGTTTTCTGATTGTGGATCGGACAAGGCTACCTCAAACTGCCTTTTCAGATACATAATTTTTTGCTCTTTTGATTTTTATTAAACTTCTCTATTTTTATTAATGAACTTCATAAAAATTAATTGTTGCCATTTTTGACGCAAGCCATCCATCCATACAGGTTTCCCTCCCTTGTTTTGAGACATATGTAACAGCAAGCTCCCCATTTGTAGGCCCGTTTAGGCCACAACCAAGCAAGTAGCAGTTTGGATTCTTCTGGACTGGCTAGTGGAGGATCCTGACCTGCTTTTGTAGCTTATGTTTGAGGCCTCTCATCCTTTCCCATTTCTGGAAGTCTTCATTATGAGTGAATAATCTTGCACTCTGCTTTTTCTTTATTCTATGCAGGACACTCTGTTTTACTTTGTAAAGCACCTAGAGACAGTGTGTCATGTGACAGGAGCTATATAAGGCAAACATGGATTGATTGATTAATTAAATATTTCTTCTATAGGCCTTGTTAGATAAAGTGACTCAGTCAAGGTCACAGACTGAGGCAGGATTGAATAGACGATCTTGATAATTTACAAAGAAACACCTTGGCCACTAGGGGGCCACACTCCTTAGCAGTCATCCCAATAGAAAATGAAAGGAAGAAATATTAAAGCAGCCATCTTAGCCTATGATTGATACCCACATATCTGTACTGACAAGGCTGACAAGAGTCATGAAATCCAAGTGGCAGAGGTCGTAACATTCCTTCTATTTTAAAACAAACTAACATTAAAGTGCCGACAACATTTCAGCTGCCTGGTAATGAAGTCAGTAGCAAATCAATAGAGTTTACAGTAATTGGAGACGACGTGGTAATAACTGGGCAGCATGCCGCTGTCTGGAGTCTGGAGAGTTCAAATGCTGACCTGGTCAATGCTTGCATTGTATTTACATGATTTCCCCCATGTTTATGTGGGTTTCCTAAAGGACTTCTGGCTAGAATGACTGGTGGCTGTAAGTGTGCCCAGAGTGGGTGAGTGGGCATTGCGGTGGACTGTCACATTTTTCATAGCAGGCTTCATCCTCGTACCCAGTGCTGACGCAGGTTCTGACTTGATTAAGTGGGCTCAGTAAACTGACAGAGGGAAGGCAAGCCAAGTTCCTTATTACAAGGTTCAAAATCAGCTTTCTTAACCTGTGCATTTGAAAACAATTAACAAATGAATCAATACATCATAAAATTAATGAAGTAACAGACCATTTTTACACTTTCACGAGACCTTGTACCAGCCCTCTAACTCCCAGTTCCTTTCCTTCATGTCCACTGATGATGTTAAAAGAATTGCTCAGAGCACTAAAGGGGTCCTCCATAACACGGACAAACTATATATCAGCTACTTGGGGATATTGGGTTCAATCATTTTTTACAAGTCTCAATCTTTACCGTGTCAACTTGTCAAGAGGTCAAAGGGAAGAACAGGCAGTATTCTCAAATCAATCTGCCTTTAGAAATTGTCTCATTTCATTTTAAATTACCTGATGTTGCCGTGGCAGTCTGGGACAAACTGCTATGTCCCATAAACCATGACAACCTGGGTCGAGTTAATGCGATCATTCATAAGGGACGAGTCACCGCGGGACGGCCATTAACTACTTTTAAAGCACTTTGCAGGGCTAAGTGATCTCAGGGAGCGGCTGTTCCCATAAATACTGCGGTGACAGGTTCATGCTGGAGGACAGCTCCTTGGGGACTGCAAACCTGTAACCCAATAGTGCACTTGGCTTTGGGGAACTGAGGGGCTCTTGTACCTTTGAAATCCCCCTCTAAACATACTCAGTGTCAACAAGGTGACATTTCATTATGGGACATTCTAGAACATGAATCTGGATGATTTGACACCTATGTCATGAAAGTCTTTTACACTGTGCTAATAACCAACATATCACTGTTCATTTTATATAGTGCCTTTTGATAACGAAATACACCCCGAGGTGCTTCTGAAGTGTCAAGTTACATTTCAAATGTTTACACAGACTTTATTGTACAATTGGTTAAATGTCTCACTTGGGGTCTGTGAGACATTCAAACCTGCTTCCCTGTAGTTTCCAGTCGCAGACCCCCATCCTGAGCTTGTAACATCCACTGACCCGTTTCCTGAAGCCTCATAATCCAATTTTACAGATGCAGGCACGCAGATCACATCCTAGCAAGTCAAAAGCAAACCTGGACAAGAAGCTCAGTTCAGCTATTCTGTTATTGTGAATTCTATGCATGGAGTGGGCAATTTTTTTCTACCACCCTAAATTAGTTTGGTTCCAGCAGTGCTGTCAAGGCAGGTTCAGGCTGCTGCAAACCTGGAGTGGAATAATTGGGCTTGGAAATGAAGAGTGGGATCGATAGATAGATAAATGCAAACATACTGTACGTGTGTGCCAAGCGACTGGTCTCCCATTTCTCATTTGTGTCAGTGTTGCTCAAATAGGCTCCTGCTCCCTTTAATGATGAATTCAGTAAAGTGGGCTTGAATGTGTTGGTGTGTACAAACTGGTGTCCTGTCCAGAGTTAGTTTCTCATTTATGCCAATATTACCAAGACAGGCGCAGACTCCCTGTAATACTGAATTTGGTTAAACAGGATTGAAAATGCACGAATAAATGTCTGCTTTTCTGACGAGTTTCCCATTAAGAGCTGGATCCTCAATTGTGACCTGCAACCATGTGGTGAGTGGCCTAACAATTAAACACTAGGCCATCTTTAACATTGTAATCCAATTTTATGGTTATATAATGGCGGAGCCTATCCCATCCTCATCGAGTACAAAATTAGAAACACGTCAGGATGGTTTGGATTAATGTACCAAATGCCACCCTGGATCTCTGCGAACCTGGAATGGATTAAACCGATTCAAAAACGGATGGAGAGATGAGTTTGTGTTCAAAATATCAAGTGAATTGGTTTCCTATCCAGGGCTGGTTCATTTGCCCCTAATGTTATCAAGATACAGTCTGGGTTTCTGTTACCCTGAATTAGATTAATCAGGTTTGAAATAAACAGATGGATGGGTGGGTGGATGGATGGATGGATGAGTCTGCATGTTTGTGTTCAAAATTTCAAGTGAATGGTTTTCACACGCAGGGCTGGTTCATTGGCACCTAATGCTGTCAAGGTAGAATCTGGGTGTCTTTTACCCTAAATTAGTTTAGTCAGGTTCTGAAATAGACAGCTGGATAGATGGATGGATGGTTGGCTGGATGAGTTTGGATGTTTGTATTCAAAATGTCAAGTGAATGGTTTCCTTTCCAAGGTTGGTTCATTTATACTTGTTGTTATCAAGATAGAATCTAGATTTCTGTTACCCTAAATTAGATTAATCAGGTTTTAAAATAGGCAGATGGATGGATGGATGGATGGATGGATGGATGGATGGATGGATGGATGGATGGATGGATGGATGGATGGATGGATGGATAAGTGTGAATATGTGCAAAGTGTGTCCCATCCAGGGTTGGTTCTTGCTAACACATGTACTTTATTCCTGTGAAGCTTAGGCTCAAAATAGATGGATGGATGGATGGATGGATGGATGGATGGATGGATGGATGGATGGATGGATGGATGGATGGATGTGAATGTGAATGTGTATGAAAGTGTCAAACAATTGAATGGCATTACATGCATAGCTAGACCTTTTCTTTTGCACCCAGTTTTGCCAAGACAGGCACTGGCAACTTAAGTTAAAAAATGGATGGATGGATGGATGGATGGATGGATGAAATAATGGCAGAAATAATTTAAAGTGATTTTAAAGATCATAATACAATACAATTGTTTTAATTTAATATTTGAAGCCTGAGCTTGATCAGATTTAAGTGACTCACTGAGAATCAGGATTAGACTCACAGGAACTGAACTTGTAGCGTTGAGCTTTTTGCTCCATTGCTCAGTTCATTATGCCACAATTACTGTTCACCAAGTCTAATTTGTAACTTCATTATGTTCTCCTATGAGTGAGGCAGAGGTTGGTGTCACTCCCTCATGGATGATTTATACGGGCTTTGAATTTCAAACCCAGTTGTTGTCTACGTTATGTTTGCATGTTTCTTCCCAAATCTATGCAGGTTTTTATGGAAGCTGTGGCTTCTTTGCATTTCTTGAAAGATGTGCTGGTTAGGTCTCCTTCTGATTCTAAATTAGCCCATGTGTGTGAGTGTTCCCTGCAATGGACTGGCACCAACTTCCACCCAATGCCCCCTTGACCTTGAACTGGATTAAGCAGTTTCAACTACACGATGTATGTATTTCCTCCTGCACATTAACTTTGTCAGTTTTTCACTCAAATAAATGCATGCACCATAATTTCTCACCTAGAAATTCATCACTTTTCTTATTTCTTCAGATCATTTAGTTATAGTTCTCACCTGAAACATAAAAAAAAACAATTTTATTAATGACATCCCCAATATTCAGAAGACGTGCCCTGCTCTCGTCTCACACATTGAGAAGGAACGGACAAGCCTGTGGCCACAAAACGCAGCCTGCCGCTTATATAGTATCGAAGGCGCAAAAATAAAAATGTTAAGGTTTGTCAAGGGTAATGGGACCTGAAAGTGACACATGCTTCCTGCAAACTAAGGAGACTCCTTTAAGCGGCCATTTGTCACTTTGTACTGTGGCCTAGAAATGAAGTTATTGGGAAAGAAAGAAATCAGGGACTCTGAACAGAATAGATTGCTGTTGAATTTAATAAAACAAGGCAGACGATGCAAAAAAAAAAAAAAAAAATAGCCTTAGAGTTGTGGTCTTCAAATTCAGTCCTGGAGACCACCAAGGCTGCAGGTTTTTATTCCAAGAAATTTACTCTTGCTTTTAAATGATTTCATCATTTAGTTATCTGGCTTATAAATATCTCTAAGAAGCTCATAAATAGTTGTATTCTTTTCTATAGCTTTACATGTTTATGTTTCATTTGTCATTTTCTTTTAAATTGACCCTTTTCTCTATAGTTTGCTCTCTTACTTGTATCTAAATACTGATGATACTCTATGCTATTTTCACATTTATTATGGGTCAACAAGTGAATATGCTGTCAAAATAATTGCTCCTCTCCAGCTTTCAGTGTTGTCAGCATTTATAGGATCCTTATTGTCACATGTACAGAGTCAAGGGAAATTCTTACCCGCACAGGGTAATTCACATGCAACGGGACACCATTTGGGGTGCCATGATTAGCAAGTATAAGAGTACATTTAAGGGAGCTAAATCTGTAACAACAGGGTGAATTAAAAGAAAATAATGAAGGAAAACTTTAGGCAAAAATACCGATATTTCAGAATTTCTTAAAAAAGGAAAGCTTGTGTCAGCAAGAGTTAATATCTAATACAATACTATTTATTTTTGTATAGCCCAAACTCACACAAGAAGTGCCACAATAGGCTTTAACAGGCCCTGCCTTTTGACAGCAAAGCCTTGACTCTCTAAGAAGAAAAGGAAAAACTCCCAAAAAAAACCCTTGTAGGGAAAAGAAATGGAAGAAACCTTGGGAAAGGCAATTGAAAGAGAGACCCCTTTTTGTGTGTGTAGTGGGATTTTAACAGTAGATGATCTTATATAATAGGATTTAGATTTGTTAAGAGTCCTGAAGATGTCAGCCATCAACCTGCCTCCCCCTATTGGCTATTTCACAGCTGAGACAGCGCTGTGCCAGGCAATCCGATGAAAGGACCCCCCTACCCAATGATTCCTGCAATCCTTAGGCGAGCAAAACAACTTGGCAGATGGGCAGTGGCACCAAGTGCCACATTTGAGTACCGAGAAGAGAAACAGAATAGGTGAGGGTTAGTAACAAATTATAACTATCATATTACTTACATTTTAGTGCTAATGACTTACAACAGAGATGCAGTATGCACAGTTAATCAGCAGCTCTAGTCAGGGTGTGCTAAACTGAAGTAGTGAGTCTTTAGCCGGGATCTGAAAGCTGAGACTGAAGGGGCATCTCTTATAGTAGCAGGCAGACCATTCCACAGTTTAGGGGACCTGTAACTAAAAGCTCGACCTCCCACTGTTATTTTATTAATCATTGGAATCATAAGCATACCGGCATCTTGAGATCTTAATGTGCGCACTGGTTTGTAAGTCATGATAAGTTCAGACAAGTAAGCCGGACCTTGGCCATTTAAGGTTTTATATGTTAAAAGGAGGATTTTGAAATCTGCCCTAAAAGCCAGTGTAAGGATTTAAGAACTGGAGTTATGTGTTCGTATTTTCTTGTTCTTGTAATAATTCTTGCAGCAGCATTTTGGATTAACTGGAGGCTGTATAAAGAACAGTTTGAACACCCAGTGAACACCACATTGCAGTAGTCAATCCTACTAGAAATAAATGCATGAATTAATTTCACAGAATCCTGCTCATTTAGAAAACGTCTTACTTTACCAAAATTTTTAAGACGGAAGAAACATGATTTGGACAACTTTGTAATGTGTGCTTTAAAGGATATGATAGAGTCAAAGAAACTCAAAGATTGTGGACAGATTCAGTATAATTAATGGTGATTTAAATAATGGTGAGTTAAATAATGACAAAATATTCTTGTGATCAGCGTCATTCCCTCTAATAATTAACGTCTCTGTTTTATCTGTGTTTAAAGACAAGTAGTTCTCATCCATCCACTCCTTTGATTCACTAACACAACTAGTTAAAGACAACATTGAAGAAACTTCATTTGGTCTAAAAGAAATGTATAACTGGGTGTCATCTGCATACGAGTCAAAATTAACATTCTGTTTTCTAATGATAGATCCCAGTGGAAGCATATAAAGTGAAAACAGTAAATGTCCCAGTACTGAGCCCTGCAGGACGCCATATCTCACTTCTGTGTATAATGATGGAGTACTGTCAGCACATTTCTGTACATATTGGAATCGATTTGATAAACAAGAACTAAACGAGGCGAACATGGTGCCTGTAAGCCCAACATCATTTTCTAGCCTGTGCAGTAAAATAGAATGGTCAATGGTGTCAAATGCTGCACTTAAGTCTAACAACATAATTACAGTGGAGTTTCCTTCATCAGAGGATATCAGAATGTCGTTTACAACCGTGTTAGTGCCGTTTTTGTACTATGACCAGTGCGGAAACCAGACAGGAATTTCTCAACTAAATTGTAATGCGTAAGGTATGACTGAAGCTGATTGGCGAGTACTTTTTCAAGTATTTTAGAGAGAAAGGGTAAATTTGAAATGGGTCTATAGTTATTAAGTGCACACGGGTCTAGGTCTGACTTTTTAAGTAAAGTTTAGTAATAACTAATGAGTGCTCAAACTGAAGAAGAAGAGGAAGCAAAGGAAACTGAGTGTTACGGACTGTCCAAATGTGTTATGGTTCAGCCAGGGTTAATCTCACGTTTTGTTTATTCGGTATTTCTGTTGTTTGTGAATTATTATTTGTCAGGTCGGGCAGCACAGTGCCACTGGTGCCTTGCAACAAGGAGACCAGTGTTCATGTCCCTGGTGCTCCCAGTGATCAGTTTGCAAGCTGTCCTCATGTCCACATGGCTATTCTTCCACAGTCCAAAGACATGCAGTTTAGGTGAATTAGTAGTGTTAAATTGACCACAGATGTGTGTGTGTGTGTGTTTGTTCTTCCTGAAATGACCAGACCCTAAGTCCAGGAATTGTTCCTGCCTTGCCTCCAATGCTTGCTGGGATAGGCTCCAACTTCCCTGCAAACCAGATCTGGATAAACAGGTTTGGGAAATGGATAGATGGATGAATTTGTCAACTGCTTCTTTTTTATAGCATTTTTGCTATTACTGCATTATTTAAATATTGTTTAATTTTGTACTATATATTTCAATTTGAATATATTCTTTGTGTTTTGTGGGTGAAACTCTAAGAGGCAGGGCCACCCTGATGTCACTGCTGATGTTCTGAGCCTTTATTAGATATTCAAGAGTGCATTTATATTAAGTGTTCATTTTTTGTAGTTCTGGATTTATTTGCTTCTGTCTTTGGCATTTGATTTCTTGGTTGTGGACGTATTTGCTGTGAGTTGCCTTTTAAAGAATCCCTTTTTGCCTTTTTACCATATTTGCTCTACTTTGGTCAATTTAAAATAAATTCTTCATCTATAAATATTCCTTGTTGGATGTGTCTCTCTCTAGCCAGAAGTCTGTCAAGTCTGTCAAAGGTTGGAACATTTCAAGTATATTTAAAATAATTTGAACTTTTGAAGCCAAGTCTACCTTTTGGGCCTGTGTAGGCCGAAGCCTGGCTTTGGAGTTTGGGGTTCAGACTTCCTGAGGAAAGGCCTACTCTAGGCAGGCAAGGGAAGGCACTGGCCTAGTTCAGAGGTGTGCTGACTGCAAAAAGGCAGAAGGTTAAGAATTTTAGAGTGAGGATTAGGGGAAAGAATAAGTCGAGGGCAAAGCAAAGGTCAAGATTGGAAAAGAAAACAAGAGATGTCAGAGCCAAATTACAAACTGAAAATCACAATCAAAAAGCAGAACTTGTTTCTAGAGTCAGTAGGGGCTTTCATGTGTCATCTGGTCACTCTAACAAAAAACCCAGGTTAGTAGAGTGTTGCAGTGTGTGGTTGTCCTTCTGGAACTTTCTCCGATCTCCACACAAGTTCACTGGAGCTCAACCAAAATATTCATGTGCTTCTTGGTTACTTCTCTTATCAGGGACCTTCACTACTGGTTGCTCAGTTTTGCCGGGCAGCCAGCTTAAGGAAGAGTTGTAGTTGTTCCAGATTTATTCCCTTTAAGAATAATGGAGGCCACTGTGCTCTTGGGAACCTTCAGTGGGGTTTTTTTTGTAGCCTTCCCCAGTTCTGTGCCTCGACCAGTCCTGTCTCTAAGTTCTGCAGGCAATTCCTTTGACCTCAGGGCTTGGTTTTTGCCTAACTATGGGACCTTCTATAGACAGGTCTGCCTTTCCTAATCATCTCCAATTGACCACAGATGGACTCCAAACATCCATCCATCCATCCATTTTCCAACCCGCTGAATCCGAACACAGGGTCGCAGGGGTCTGCTGGAGCCAATCCCAGCCAACACAGGGCACAAGGCAGGAACCAATCCCGGGCAGGGTGCCAACCCACCGCAGGGACTCCAAACAAGGTGTAGAAACATCTCAATGATGATCAATAAAAGGATAAACCTTATTCAAAATTGCTAGTAAAGGGTCAGAATTCTTGTGTCAATATGAGATATACATTTTCAATTTTTTTAATAAATTTGCAAAAATTCCTAAAATCCTATTTTCTCTTTGTCATTCTGGGGTATTAAGTGTAGTTTAATGGGGGGAAAATGTATTAAAGTAATTTTAGCATAAGGCTGCAACACAGTAAAATGTTATAAATGTGAAGAGGTCTGAATACTTCCTGAAGGCACAATAACTGATTAAGTGGATTAAGATCACAAATAAAAGAGTGAAAAGCCCAAATCTAGTGAATGCTGTTAACAAAACAGAATGTAAATGGCAGGTCGTCTGCTCTGTAAGGCATACAGAACTCACTAACTTCAGAACATTTCATCGTTTAGAAATGTAAGAAAATAATAGCATTGCTACCGGTTTTTGGTGGCAGTCTAAGATTTATGAGCGAGTGTTAGAAGCTATGGAAGAAGGATTCAGCAAATTGCTCTCAAATGTGATTTAAAAACAACAGGCAGTCGTCTGAGCAATCTGTCACACTTCAGAAATTTACATTATTACAGACTAAGGTTCCACCTACATGCAAATATGCATCTCTTATAGCGTCATTCATCTCTGCCTATTTGTGAAAAATTTCTGTAACAACAGAGGCAAAGCCAACACTGACATAGGCCTGCCATGAGTATTTTGCAGGGCGCTGTAGCACAGACAGCATTTGTCACCACTAGCTAATGAAGCTGTCTCCATTTGCTTGAAAGTTGCAAAAGAGTAAACCCGTTAACCAAAAACACAGCCTGACTTTTAAGAATGAAGAGGAGTGAGGTAGGAAATCTTTCAGCTGATGGAATTCTAGAGAGACTTTACTGAAATCATCCATTATCTAGCTCACTTCGGCCAAGTTAGAGCCATGTGGGAACATCAGGTGAAAAACAGGAGCTAACCTTGAATGGGACACCAGGGCACCTTATCAGATTACACATTAGGGGTCAATATAGAGTCACCAAGACCTCCAAAATACACATCCTTGAAATTAGTGCTGGGCAGCCATTTAAATTTTTAATCACGATTAATCGCATGATTGTCTACGATCAATCGCGATTAATTGCAGACAATCACAACAATCACATTGTTATATGCAAAATTCAATAATAAACTCAAAAGTAGAGTATTGTGTGTATTTGGTTTCCAAACACTTTAAACAAATAAGGTGCTTTTTAACAGCAGTATTCTCTTTACATAGTAGCAGTTAAAGTATATTCTTGTAAATCTCAACTTAAACATTAATGTAATCAAATCAAATATAAAACCAAAGCTATTTGCCGCTGACAATGCATTAACGTTTTATCTATTTTGTTAAAGAAAAACAAGTTACCCTCAGAGTCTAGAGCCATGATCACAACATTATAACAGGCACCTTCCGAGCAACAGCAACTTAACATTTCTAAATCTGTTTTCTTTTTTTATCTGAACAGATACCAGTAGAAACATTTTCTTTTATCAGGGAGCAACATAAACAGTCTATGTTCAGTAGCAACTCTTGGAGGGCTAATATTTTTTCCAAATAATTCAGTTTTCTGAAAAGTGCACAAAGCAACTGCTTCAAACATAAATCAACATAAAAAGTCTGTTGCTGCCTGTTGTGCCTGCTGTTGGCACCTGTTTGTAGACTGCGGCAGCAGTGGCTGTGCGGGGGGGGTGGCTCAACGGCCAGCAGGAATGCACGGTGGGCTGGCTGCCTGGATGTCTTTCTGAGACAGGTGAGTGGGGGTGGCAGTTGAAGTGAGACGCAATATGTATCATCGTAAGTGTCTGTCCTCCCGGGTGGACATTGTCATAAGTGCATCAGCTACACGAATGTGTTCAACACCACAATCAGCTGGGGACCGATCAGCTGATGCCAGTACCTCACTTTCGTTTTTGATCTACATCCCCAGATCATTTGCATCAAAATCGGTGTCCGACAAATCAGAGTTTGATTCAGCGATAATACGAAAAAAGTCATCCGCTGATTATTTTGCTTTGAGCATTCACTTTGGTATCTCTCCACATGCCATTTTAGAAGCTGTTTGCTCTTCACTACTCACGCATGCACAGGGAATCGAGGTCAAATCAACAAAGCTAACTTTCCTTCTAGCAAAAGTGTATCGAATAGCACTGTAACAAGAAGATCACTGATCTCTATCGATTGCTAGCGAGACTGAGACTTTCAAAATAATAATTATAATAACAAAAACTGCATTAACGAGCGAATAATTGTCTGGGTTAATTAATTAATGTGTTAATATGATAATAACGCGTTAATTTGTCCAGCCCTGCTTCAAATCTAAGAGGAAATCATACTGTATGTGGATGCACAGTTCAAGCCAATTAGGAAAAGATATGAGCCGGCTTTCTGGCTTGATTAAGTCATTTAAACATTGATGACAGAAATAAAACAATCAAATTGTGATAACAGTAATTTCTAACTGAACTTTTGAAGAGAATATTCATTACATTTGAGAAGGACAACAACAGATTCTGTTCTATTTATATTGTTTTTGTTTATTTTTATCATTTTGCCATCTTGCCTTTCAGTCGTCAGGAATAGATACATGTGGATCCACATGTGTGACATGATGGTATTTAGCTTATTGAGGCTGAAGGGTACACTTTTGTGAAGCTTCTTGTTTTTGCACCACGACTGCTGAAGGTCTGTGCATCGGAGCTTGGGGGTCCTCTACAGCGCATCTTCAACCTGAGCCTGGAACAGTGGAGAGTCCCGAGGCTTTGGAAAACATCTTGCATCACCCCAGTCCCAAAGGTATCACGTCTGAGTGAGCTGAATGACTTCCGGCCTGTTGCTCTGACATCACATGTGATGAAGACCATGGAGAGGCTGCTGCTTCACCATCTGAGGCCACAGGTTCAACACGCCCTCGACCCTCTGCAGTTTGCATATCAGGAGAATGTGGGAGCGGAGGATGCCATCATCTATATGCTACATCCCTCTCCCACTTGGACAGAGGCAGTAGTGCTATAAGAATTATGTTTCTAGACTTCTCTAGCGCCTCAAACACAATCCAACCTCTGCTCCTTAGGGACAAGCTAACAGAGATGGGAGTTGATTCATACCTGGTGGCATGGATCGTGGACTATCTTAAAGACAGACCTCAGTATGTGCGTCTTGAGAACTGCACGTCTGACATTGTGGTCAGCAACACAGGAGCGCCACAGAGGACTGTACTTTCTCCAGTCCTGTTCAGCCTATATACATCGGACTTCCAATACAACTCGGAGTCCTGCCACGTGCAAAAGTTCGCTGATGACACTGCTATCGTGGGCTGCATCAGGAGTGGACAGGAGGAGGAGTATAGGGTTAACATTTAACATTATACAAAGTTATTGTCTGTTTTTTACCTGCATTATTACCAATCTTTAATTTAATATTGTTTATTGTATCAGTATGCTGCTGCTGGAGAATGTGAATTTCCCCTTGGGATTAATAAAGTATATCTATCTATCTATCTATCTATCTATCTATCTATCTATCTATCTATCTATCTATCTATCTATCTATCTATCATTTAGTGACATCAGAGCATTTTGCTAAAGGAGAACTCCAGAGGACTACCTGAGTTGGTAAATGCGGATTTCTAAGAAACCAGGTTTCTGCCTTAACTTGGTTACTCTTCTTATCCTAGTCACGCATGGGCATCTGAGGGTCACCTTCAAGGCTCAAACCAAGTATTTAATACCCTGCCATACCACAAAGGGGCACGGTTGCTGTGTCATTTCTTTTTTCCGTTGTAGCACCAGGAAGATACCCACTGTGAAGAGCTAAACCTTTACAGTCAGGAACATATCAGCTCCTGGAAGATGGAAAGCAAGCTCTGCATGTTGAAGCTCCCGTAACTTGACCGCTCAAGAGAGCTGACCATATTGAGAAGTTAAAGATGATTTTGCCGTGCCTCTTTTCTGTGGGTCCACCACCACTGTTCATTTTTTTGGACTTTGGCATTAACGGAGTGGCCCGAGGGGCTCCCAAAATTCTCATTGGGTCTTCTTTGCCATCTTCCTCACTTACAGTGTGCATATAGATAGATAGATAGATAGATAGATAGATAGATAGATAGATAGATAGATAGATAGATAGATAGATAGATAGATAGATAGATAGATAGATAGATAGATAGATAGATAGATAGATAGATAGATAGATAGATAGATAGATAGATAGATAGATAGATACTTTAAACACATTGATTAAGACAGATTTGTTGAACAACACAGAAAATCAAAGTGGTTTGAAACTGATTAACCTAAATCGAGCCCAGAACTATATATTCTTTAACTAATTCTTGAACTGTGGCCAGTTGGCATCAGAGGAAAGGAAAAGAAAAACTCCAGTCAGCAACATCCCTGGAGGAAAAAATAACATTTGGTTGGTCTATGATCAATTATAACAAAGAAAATCAAAGATAAAGTCAGGCATAGTCAGAGTCTCGGAGAACTGGCTTCCCACCCCTCCTGGACATTCTACAGTAGAAACCATGCTGGTTCATCCAATCTGATGACAGAATCTTTCAATCCATTGATTCCAAGGTTCCAAGTGCCACAACAAGATACAGAGAAGAGAAACAGAATAGAGGTGCATTAGTAACAGTTTATAATAACTCTTGACGAGATCGATTAGGCCAAAATAGGTTTAAACCTCATTTATCCATTAAAAAGAGCTGGGTAGCAGAAGATTATCTTTACAAAAAATAGAAACCAACTTTGAATGGAATGCTGTCCAATAGAACACTTACACACTCCTGATATTAGACCAAAGTACAGCCTTCAGTTAACTGAACATGCATAATGTGGCCACTGTACAATAACAGTCATCAAGCTAATCTATGAACCCAAATAAATAATGATGACTGTGCCACCCAGTCATGAAGTTAAAGATACTTCTTTCGATCTCAGTATGTTTGGGATGATGAGGTAAAATTTCCACATACAGCAATCCATTGGTTTTCAATACCCGTGTGTTTTCTGTGGTCACATAAAGGCAGTAAGATATGAAATATCAAATGCCAAGCATTAATCACCATCTTTCCTAAACAAAATAAGGTATTATTACAATATGCATCATACAGACCAATTTCACTTCTGAATAATGATGTTAAGATACTCTCCAAAGTCTTAGCTAGAAGGATGGAGAAAGTGCTGCCTTCAGTGATATCACAAGATCAAACTGGATTTATTAAAGGCCGACACTTAGTGCAGCACGGTGGCGCAGTGGTAGCATTGCTGCCTCGCAGTAAGGAGGCCTGGGTTCACTTCTCGGGTCCTCTCTGCGTGGAGTTTGCATGTTCTTCCCGTGTCTGCATGGGTTTCCTCCCACAGTCCAAAGACATGCAGATTAGGTGCATAGGTGATCCTAAATTGTCCCTAGTGTGTGCTTGGTGTGTGTGTGTGTGTGGGTGTGTGTGTGTGTGTGTGTGTGTGTGTGTACTTGTGTGTGTGTGCCCTGTGGTGGGGTGGCACCCTGCCTGGGGTTTGTTCCTGCCTTGCGTCCTGTGTTGGCTGGGATTGGCTCCAGCAGACCCCTGTGACCCTGTGTTAGGATATAGCGGGTTGGACAATGACTGACTGACTGACACTAAGCTTCCAATCTTCGACACCTGTTTAATATATTCACCCGCAAACTCAAACACCCCAGAGATATTATCATTGGATACAAAAAAAAGCATTTGATATGATTGAATGGAACTACTTTTTCACTACATTGGAGAAATTTGGGTTTGGCCCGAACATTTGTGTGTTGATCAAATTACTGTATACCAATCCAGAAGCTTCAATTTGTATTAACAACATTAATTCAGACTACTTTAAACTAGAATGTGGTATTAGATAAGGATGCCCCTTGTCACCACTGCTTTTTTGCAATCGCCATTGAGCCACTGGCAGTTCACTGTAGAAATGCTTATGAGATAAAGGGGATTATCAGAGAAGGACTTGAACAGAAAATGTCTCTATACGCAGATGATATGGTACTGTATATATCAGACCCAGAAAACACTGTGCCTGCAGTTCTAACAGCACTTTCAGATTTTCAAAAGATCTCTGGTCTCAGAATTAATCTGAATAAAAGTGTGCTCTTCCTAGTGAATTCTCAAGCATACAATATTAGATTGGACAACTTCCCTTTTATCAGCACAGATCAATTTAAATACCTACGGGTAAACATCACAAGAAGACATAAAGCTCTCTATCAACAAAATTTTGCTGACTGTATGGAAAAAATTAAGCAAGACTTGCATAGATGGTAAACCCTTCATCTCAGTTTAGCTGGAAGAATTAACATTGTTAAGATGAATATCCTTCCTAAGCTTCTCTTTTTATTTCAAAACATTCCAATACTGTATACATCAATAAATCGTTTTTTAAGAAATTAGATTCAACCATAACCTCATTTATTTGGAATTCAAAACATCCACGTATCCAAAGAGCAACCCTACAAAGACCTAAAACAGAAGGCGGCATGGCTCTACCTAATTTTCAATTTTATTACTGGGCAGCAAAAATACAAGTTATAAAAACCTGGACACAAATAGATGAACATACACAGGCTTGGTCCGCAATAGAAATACAATCCTGCGGTACTTCTTTATATTCTTTGGTTTGTACCCCAATAAATGCAAGTTACTGCCAATAAACTATTAATCCAATTCTGCTTCACTCACTCAGAATATGGAACCAATGTAGGAAGCATTTTAAGATAAAGAAGCTTTTAACTGTGGCACCTCTGCACAAGAACCACCTTTTTCCAACCTCTCAAACATATGCAGTTTTTAATGTCTGGAAAACATTTGGGATTAAATCACTTAGAGATCTGTACATAAACAGCGTCTTTGCATCCTACGAACAATTACATTCCAAATTTAACTTTCCAGCAACACTTTTCTTTCACTACCTTCGAATCAGAAACTTTGTTAAACAGAACCTGACCGATTTTCCTTACCTCCCACCTACCTCTAAGCCGGAAAAAGTATTGATCATTCTTGAGGACTCAGAGAGCAATGTTTCCAGGGCAAGATCCAACCTGTGAATGTTGCAATCAAGCTCCAGCCTCACTGGGTCACATGTTTTGGGCCTGCACCAAATTAACATCATTCTGGACCAAAATCTTTAAATGCCTTTCAGACAGCCTTGGTGTCCCAATCCCTCCTAACCCATTAACAGCTGTGTTTGGTGGTCTTCCAGATGGGCTTAAAGTGGAGAAGGACAAACAAACTGTGATTGCCTTCACTACACTATTGGCACGTAGACTTATTTTGCTCAACTGGAAGAATCCTAACTCTCCCCTTTTAAGTCAGTGGGTAACTGATGTTTTATACTATTTGAACCTGGAAAAAGCAAATTCTCACTTGGCGGGATCTAATTAATATCATTTAAAGTACTGAGAAAGCAGATTCTCTCCCTTTTTTTAATTTATCATTATTCACTTATTAATTCATCTACTTACTTATTTTTACTAGCTTTAAGTTTTACTCTGCTGGCTTAGCTCTCTTTCTCAGGGGTGGGTGTTGATTTGTTTTTCGATCTTATGTTTGTAGAAATTGATTTATTTGTATGGAATGTTGTGTGATTTTAATAAAATCAATAAAATCACAAAAAAAAAAAACTGAGAGGAGGTCAGCATGATGCACAGTATCTAGCATTTCTACTTCTTAATTCCCATTTCCTTAAATTGCAAGAGTTGAATCTTTCAGTTTTTACATAAATGTTGTGTATATTGCACTTCTGGAGCCTTGGTGGAAAGTATTAGTGGTAATAAACCATCTTTGTTTTAACTGTTTGTGGGGTTGTGTCTGAGAGTGAGGGGCTCTGGCGCACTCTATTATCCACAACCTTTATTGATTACACCAATGTCATGTTACATGGCTTCCAGTCAGAGTGGATGTCAAAGTTGATGACTGCAGTTGCTGCTTTTGTTGTCTGTAGATGTTAGGGTACTTCACTTTCACATTTCCAAAGTTTTACAAGCTCACCTGTATTTGTGACAACCAATCTGATTAATGTGCTATGATGTCCTGTGCAGTGGCACCTAACACCTCAGTAGTCATAAACGACCAACCAGAGAGAGAGGATGGAGAGACACAAGCCTCTTTCGAAAAAATGTCAAAGATGTTTTTGCTGATTCACAGTCTTCTGACATACAATTAATTAATAATAAAATCAGTTCTTGTGTTCCAACACAATTATAAAGTCTCAGGTTCCAGCTCCCATTACGCTCCCCAAAATTGCTCAGGGTAAAGAGACTTCATTGAGTTCCTCCACAGGTTAAGACTGGCTCGCACCACCAGTTCACCAAATTGCTTCTATTCTCAAGACTTTCACATGAATATTATCAGCAGGCACTCATGTATATTTTCCCCCCTCTAGAGTCTGTCAGAAAAATGCAAACAGATCCAAGTGATTCCCAAAGGCAACTTCAGCATCTGTCCTCCCCAGGTTCTTAATTCCACCTCAGTAAATAATCGGAGGACTTCACCCCAGAACACTGCATCATCTTCTTTCCCTTTCGCAGAGCTTTCAGAATGTTGCATTACTTCTGTCATTAACCACACCAGCCCAACAGAACTGGGCCCCTGTATAGTGTTTTAATCCTCGTGGTACGCCTGCAGCCAATTCCGGTTGTACACCTCTCCATTCCCACCCATAGGCTCAAATGCCATCAAGCTGACACCGCTGCACTCAATCTCCTAATTACAAGTGGGGTCATGAACCTGCACACATATGCACATGCATTCATGCAGATCGGATCCATGGTCCAGTCTCCTCTCCTATAACTCGCTCACTCTGGACTCACTCCGATCCCACAGGTTCTATTAACTGGAATCTCACTTCTCGTTCTATTTCAACAGGCAATGGAGTACCAACGGGTTTCAGTAGCTCCAAAAGATATTTGCACAGCCCACTAGATCTCGCTCGTTTGCCACTTCTAACCACAGAGCACTCCGGTGCAGTGGTATCCCACTCTGCATCATATGTCCCCCTTCCATTGAGATTACAAAAACTGTTTCTTTCTGTCACACAGATGTGTAAACCAACCCTCAGTCACAGTATTCCAGGCTGTCACCTAGCACCATGACATGGCCTTCCCACACATGCTGTTACATTCTGTGAAACCAAATTGTATATTTTTAACAAAGAGTATTGGTTGCTTGAGCCACTGTCACGTTACACAACTTCCAGTCGGAGTCGGAGGGAATGTCAAACTTGATGACTACAGCTGATCTTGTCACCTGAAGATGTCAAATTACATGACTAAGTATCATAGTGCATGCCAAAGGCATTGTAATGACCTTCCAGCACAGTTTCACATTTCAAACACACTGTGAGTGCACATCTTTTTCTGATAGACCATGACATCCTGCCTTTCTATTCTGTTGTAGTACTTAAAACATACAACATCAGACAAAGGGGCCTTTCTTGTGTTTGTCCAAAACCCTCATGTTTCCTTAGTCTTTGTCCAGCGCTAAATGCATTGTACTCCCGGATGAGCATTCATTGGTTGCCAGCTCTCATGGGCACTCAGCGCCCACCCCTATGACTAAAGACAAAATCAAACAAAATTTTGTTGGGGTTAGTTATTGGCTAGTTGGACTAAGTTGATGGGTTGCCTAACTAGATGACCGTCAGTCATGGGAAGGTGCCATAACTGCCCTAACTCAATAAAATAATGTAAATGAAGTCTACAACTAGAAATTGCTGGAAAAGTCACGTAATATGACTGAGATTTTAGATAGCTTGATTGAAAGTCCATGTTTTCTGGCAGCACTTAGTAAAGGGCAGGAACCAACCCTGAAAGCACTGGTACACTCACTCATATGGGGTCAGTTTAGAATGATCAATCAACCAAACCTGCACATCTGTAGGATTTGGAACAGAAACCCCGGACACTAGGACAGCAGACAGACTCTACAGAGAGCAGCTTAAGAATTGAACAAGAAGCTGCCAGGCCAATGTTCTAACCTTAGCACAACTCCTCGTTCATATGGCCTACTATTTTTAAGGCAAAGTGTAAATAACAAGTAGCAAACATTTATTTGACTTGACAGATAATTATAACAATGTCTTATCTAGGTATGTCAGATCCAATATGAACAAATTGTAGCAAGATGAGATGAAGAGATAAAGAGAACAATAGATCAAGACTTAGCTTAATTAAGCCAAGTGAACCTTGCTAGTCCGAAAACCACGCAAACACTGAAGTGTTCAGTCTTAAACAATGTAAAGTGTGGTGTTGCCATTAGCTGGTTGAGTTTAAACTTTTGCATTTTCTCAATAGTGTGAGTATAATTTTCTGGTTTTTGGCTGCTGACAAGTCAGAGTCGTATTTGTCATTTGACACATTTCCAATTTCCAGATCCCTGAAAGGTTGTCTACAGAAACTCAAGACATTATGAGGACTCAGAAGGTTATAAGAATCAACAAACTGATTTGAATGGAGAAAAGACAGTTAGTAGGAAGTGATAGGGATAATGAATTCAAGGAAAATCTGCCATTGTGGCACATTAGTTTTAGCATTATTTTGTTTTTGTTCACTTTGGATAAAAGTATTGGCTAAATAAATAAATATGATATGTGTTTTTGTATACCGTCCCTATTTACATAGGCAAGATGAATGCAAGAAAATGCCTAATGTATCATGCTAATGACAATATGACTATGGTTGCTTTAAACCTTTATCAGATTCTCACATTGTGTCATGAAATTGGGATTCCTCAGTGGAAAGAGTCTCAAAAATGCCTCAAAAATGCCCACTAGAGGGGGAAAACCATTAAACCCAGGTAGAAATGGCAAACATAGAATCTGTGTAAACAAAAATGTTCTGCTAACAATGAAGCTCAAAAGAAAACAAAAGGCCTAAAGGAGTTCACTGAAAAAGGCAATCCCAAAGCAAATAATGTCCCAATACCCAAATCCTAACAATGATCAAAAGAACTGCACAAAAGGTTAAAATCCAGAAAATTCACAAAAAGCAAGGAAAGAAATCACAAAAGACACTCATCAAGCTCCAGCACATTCAATGAGCCATAACAGACTGTGGGTTTTCCTCCGTTTTTATAGGGCTGAGGGCAGTCCCTTAATATTGATGGGCAGCCTCTTTGGGGACCACCCACAAAACACATGGCAAATGGAAAAGATAGATAGATAGACATAAAGAAACTCAATAATCAACTATGTTAAAATTAAACAGAAAATAGACATTTGAACCCCAGCAAGGGGGAACCTTGGAGGAAGCATAATACATAGTTCTCTTTCCTAAGTTCATGTTGTGATGGACAGCCGCTGTCCTTACCCAGCCAGGACACCCTCGCAATGGAAGGACAGTGAGAGACTGCTTCTTTAAGGCATCTGCTTCCCCCAGAATGCTAGATGGTAGCGAACCCAGGCTGTGATCCCCACATGGATGCCCTCAGGGCATACCGGGTATTATAGCAGTATAGGTATACATCCCTGTTGGGTCCCATGGGGGCAGCCAGGGGGAGTTGTAAGATTTGGGAGCCCCTAAGGTTCCAACTTTACTCAGAAGTATTTCATGGCCACAGTTTCACTTCACCGGAAGCATTCCTGGGTTCTAGATAAAAACAGCTGCCTGCCTCACATCAACAAGCCAGAGTCGGGAGTAGGAGGACAATGCTCATGTAGGGGAGGCAGTGACCAGTGACAGAAAGAAAAAAAAAAGAGTTGTGCTATACTGTGCTTTATTGTACTTGTGGTTATGTTGGTGAGAAACACTGATAGGGAAGAGTTTCCCACAATTAAAAACTCTTTAGCCTTTTAAATTTAACTTTGTTTGTGGATCTGGAGTGCCCCTGGTGTTCACAATGTTCAGAGCACTTAACCTTAATATGCAATGGGGATATGGGAGGAAACCTAAAGTAGCTACACAGACATGGAGCGAACATGTAAGCACCACGCAGGCAATGCTCAGGCATCAGATTTGAATCTAGGAGACTGGAGTCATGAAGTAGAAGAGGTAACCGCCACAATGCCAGGCCTTCTCAAAGCACCAGTATAGACCCTGGGTTGACCTTTGCCTACCCAGTTTGCGTATTAGCCCATCCCATTTTGTTGTTTAGCTTTTTACATTTTTTTATAAATGAAAATTAGCCTGTTCTGCATATATGAATTTTAATATACATCTCCCTTAAATAAAATATCAATTAATTATAAACTAACACAGCATCATTGCCAGAGTGCTTTTCTTTCTATCTTCCCATTTCTATGAGTGTTTAGAGTTAACTGGGCAAAAAAATGAATTTGTAAGTTACTAGTCAGTTTAAGTTGGTTAAACACGGTGTAGCATGTGCAGTGGGTTGGACAGTGGAGGCCTTACTGGGGGTGGTGATATATATGATACACACATTTTATTTAAGTGTTTTAACTACATTTGAATGTAGTTTGTATAAGTTGTTTTAGAATTTTATATTAATGTATAGTTTTATTTGTAAATTAACATGGAAGTGGGGTAGATTACATCTATATTTGGCTGAGCCTTTGTCGTCAGGTCATGAGGTGGTGTGCGAGTATAATAAACAGACACACTGTTGAAACCTTCTTGGTGTCAAGGGCCTTAAACTCAGTGAAACACCAATTAAAACAGGGGGGCCCATCTGATTACATCTGTGATCTTCTTGTGGGACAGATACTCATTGTTGTTGGATTCAGCTGAGAGACTGGCAAGAATGATAGCTTTAGTGATATTAACTATGGGACAGATTTGTATAATATTTTTTTCTGATGGCTCAGCCTGATGGTTACTATGTAGCTTGTTAAAAGTAGGCCAAGATTCTTTTGAACCGCCTCTCTGGAGCAGTGTGTAAAACATGAAATCCTGGTTCTCCAAATATGTAGAAAGTGAGGTAGATTGGTGATTCTGGCCCCATATAAGGATTGGTGCCATGTCCACAGCTGTTCCCTGCTTCACGCTCAATACTGCAGTACTGTCATAACAGGCCTAACCCTGTCCCTACCACCAACCACCACATTTATCAATTGAATGAAGCGGGTTTGAAGTCAGGCGGGCATGATGGTTGGCACATACACACATCACAGGTACATCTTCCAGTCTCATTTATGGTATGTGATACCTCACCAGGCCAAGAGGGGGTGCTGTCACTAAAAAGTCATCTGTTTTCTCCCCATAGCATCAAGAAAAAGCACCTTGAGGGCAATTAGCCCCGCCCTTTCCAATCATGGGACTGTAATAATCTGATGCCCCCAAATGTCTCATTCAGACCCAGACTTACGGTGGCACAGAGCTCCTCTTGATTGACCCGCTCTTAAAAGCCATCACCTCTGAAAAGCTAAGAAGTCTAATTTATGTTATTTCACTTTTGCACCCTTGTGTGTTCCAATTAATAGGGGCGACCTTGCTGGCAGCCCAACACTTCTTGGGACTCACCCTCTGCTCCTTCCACCCATCCACATGGTGTAGTAGTTAGCACTGCGCCTTCACTACTAAAATGTTTGGTTCAAATCCAAGGCTGGAGACACTCTGTGTGCCACTTACAGGATTCTTCTGCATGTGTGTGTGTGTGTGTGTCTTGTTATCTGTGACAATGACATTTTTTACAGCAGAGTAACCTCATTGCTCACACTTAGCAATCAGTACTTTTATCTGGATGTTCATTTTTTCTCCCACATCCCAAACACATAATATTAGAAGAACTTGAAACTCTAAATCAGCAGAGTTTGAGCAAGGGTACCCTGAGATGGACTGGCATCCCTAGTGATGTCAAACAGTGCAATACGTAGGTTCACAGAATGATGGCTGGATTGTATTTTTATAGCCCAGTAGATTTTGGGGTTTTTTTTCAGTGCTGACAATTAATCTTGGCACAAGAACTCGAAAAACTTGGAACTAAAAGAAAGGACAGCAGAAAGAAGAGGAGATACTGTGGTACAAAAGCATAAAGGTGAAAGGAAGTCGTCTAATCTGAAACATTGGCCATGAGGACCAGGAGAAGGACCTGCTCAGTTCAGAATTAGACATTCAAAGAGTCGTTGGGGTGTTTCAAACACACAGGTAGTTAAACACAAACACGGCTCTATTCTAAAGTTCACTCCATGCTCTGCTGCATTCCTCCATGCAAGGCAGAGGGGAGAATCTGGAACTTCATGGAGACCTTGCAGAAAAGTGCTTCATATGGTGGTGCAGTTAGACAGGAAGGGAGGGAAGTTTCGCTCAAGTAAACCACAAATTCCGGATACTCTTACAAGCAGCTTCCACTGGGAATGTTCATTTCTAAGCAAAACACGTCCTGTGGGACACTCAGGTTCACAGAGAGATGATAAGAGAAGTCTGAATGGGAGTTCACAAAAAGTCCAAACTGTGCACTAGCCAAGAGCCCACATGGATACCATTGCCTTATACAGTGCCTATAAAAATGATTCATTTCCCCTTGGAAGTTCTCACATTTTATTAATATACAACACTGAATCACAGTGGATTCAATTTGGCTTTTTTTGACACTGATCAACAGGAAAAAGACTCTTTAATGTCAAACTGAAAACAGACCTCCGTAAAGTGGCCTAAATTACTTACATATATATAACACAAAATATGTATTTACTCCCTTAAATCACCACTGGTGCAGCCATTTGGTTTTAGAATTCATAGAATTGGTTCAATAGAGATGAGCTGTCTGGGGTTTCTGCTGATTGCTGTTTAAAGTCAGCATTGAGTACAGTAGATATAACTTTGGCAGCCATGACAGCCTGGAGTCTATGTCTACAGTACAGGTCTCTATCAGCTTTGCAGATCTGGACACCACCATTTTTCTCCATTGTTCTTTACAAAACTGATCAATCTCTACCAGGGTGCATGTTGATTGTGAGTGAACAAACTTTGTCAAGTCCAGCCATGGACTGAATCGAGATGTGAACTCTGGCTCAGCCAGTCCAGGACATTAAAATTGTTTTTTGAAGCCATTCTTCTGTAGCTTTGGTTTCATGATTGGGGGTCACTGTCTGGCTGAAAAATGAACCTTCTACCAAAAATGTAGGTTTCCTGTAGAAGGCATCTGGTTATACTATATTTCCAGGGTAGGACATCAAACTCTTTTTCAAATAATGATGGATGGATGGATGGCTGGATGTAGAAAACATTAAATGGACAAAAGTTTGCATTATTATTGAATATCTAAAAGAGAGCTTAACCAAAAATAACTTTTAAGACTACAGTACTCAAGAATTAAATCTGTTTATCCATCTGTTTTCAGAGCCTTGTTAATCTAATAGTCGAGTCATCTCTGGCAACACTGGATTCAAAGCAGAAACAAACTCTGGATGGGGTGTCAGTCTATTGCAGGGCACACTTGCATACATCTGACCAACTAAGGCTCTCAAATCAACCTGACTGGCAATTCTAGGGATGTAGAAGGAGAACAGAGAACCAGGAGTAAGAAAAAAAACTCACATGAACACAAAGAGAGCAGGGACACACCATTTATTTATTTATTTTAAATTTTATTGATTTTATTGTAATCATTCCATACAAATAGATACATTTTTACAAAAATAGGATTGTAAACAAATCAACCCCCACCCCTGAGAAAGAGAGCATGGCCAACAGAGTAAAACTTAAAGCTAGTAAAAATAAATAAATTGAGTTTAATAAGCAGATAAAGATAAATGGAGAAGAAAAAGAAATAGGAAGAGAATCTGCTTCCTCAGCGCTTTAAGAGCTTATTCTAAAATATTATTGATTAGATCCTGCCAGGTTTTGAAAAAGTTCTGCACAGATGAGAAGTAGATTTTTTCCAATTTCAATAATATAAAACATCAGTTACCCACTGACTTAAAAGAAGAGAGTTAGGATTCTTCCAGTTGAGCAAGATGAGTCTACGTGCCAATAGTGAAGTAAAGGCAATCACAGTTTGTTTGTCCTTCTCCACTTTAAGCCCATCTGGAAGTCCACCAAACACAGCTGTTAATGGATTAGGAGGGATTGGGACACCAAGGCTTTCTGATAGGCATTTAAAGGATTTTGGTCCAGAATGATGTTAGTTTGGTGCAGGTCCAGAACATGTGACCCAGTGAGGCTGGAGCTCGATTATAGCATTCGCAGGTTGGATCTTGCCCTGGAAACATTTTGGACAATTTTTAACGAGACAGATATGCTCGATATATAATTTTGAGTTGAATAATTCTATGCCTTTTGCATATGGAGCTTGAGTGAATTCTGTGCATTGCAACTTTCCACTCCTTTTCTAAAATATTACGTAAGAGATCCTTTGTCCCACTGTACTCTTGGATCTTTGAAAGGGAGGGACTGTAAAATGGTTTTATATATTGCAGAAGTGCTGTCTGAGTCCTCAAGACTGATCAATATATTTTCCAGCATATAGGAAGGTGGGAGATGTGAAAAATCAGGCAGGTTCTGTTTAACAAAGTTTCTAATTTGAAGGTAGTGAAAGAAATGTGTTGCTGGAAAGTTAAATATGGAATGCAATTGTTTGTAGGATGCAAAGACGTTGTCTATGTACAGATCTCTAAGTGATTTAATCCCATTGAAATTGTGCCAGGACGGGCATTTGAACCAGTGACTCTGCAGTTGTGAGGCCAATTAGATTCAGCATATGATATTAAAAAACAATATATATTATTTTATTATATCTACATTAAACACCAAGATATCTGAAGTACTGTAGTCAATGACTGAACTGTGGCTACCAGTGAACAGAAAACAATGGAGGAGATAGATAGATAGATAGATAGATAGATAGATAGATAGATAGATAGATAGATAGATAGATAGATAGATAGATAGATAGATAGATAGATAGATAGATAGATAGATAGATAGATAGATAGATAGATAGATAGATAGAAGGGCAGAATTCTGTTGGGAAAAACAGGTATGTATGTTGAAATGTTTCAGTCGTTTGCTGGTCTCCGGTCTGTATGATCGTTAGCTCTGCTACTGGATGTGCAGTGTGTTGTTTAAGTCGCCTGTGTGTCATCTGAATGTTCTTTCCATGTTATTGTCACTTGTCCCTTATTAACCTCAAAGCCACTTGATTCTAAACTGGTGGTGTTGCTACTCCACTTCAAGCAGTTCAAAGACTTCCCTGAGCAGTGGGCAGTTGCAAGGCTCTCACTTTACATAGCATTTAATTTTATGTCTATATTTTATAGATAATAATGATATTAGAGGATATCACAATGATCTGACACCAACAAAGACAAATCCGGCACCATCATCCCATTGATGTTTTTTTTTGTGACTTGAAAGGTGCTTGAACTCAAATATATCACTAGTCATTAGCAAAAGAGGAACAGAAATTATTTACTAGGCAGGTTAATGTCAACATCAGACAAGCCTGCACACATAAAGGAAAATTCTGGTATAGTCCCACCACAATTTCAGGCCAAAAAACCTACTGTACCAAACCCTGAGGCTGTGGTTCTCAAACTGTGGGGCAGGCACAAAGTAACTAAAAGGGGGGCACGAAGATGTGAAAAAAAGAAACAAGAATCGAAAATATGAAAAATACATCTATTGAAACCAAAACAAATTAACTTAAACTACATCTGATACTAGAAAAATAAATATAGAGTTAGATAAATGTCGATAAAAGTTAAGTAGGTATAATAAAATATGCATCTATGATATATCATTAATTAAAAAAAGAACAAATTGGTATTAGTGGGCTCCTTTCAAAAAAATCTTAGGGGGGTGCAATTAAAACTATTATGAAAACTCAGGTCACAAATACTTAAAGGTTGAGAAACGCTGCCCTGAGGAATCTGAGGATTCTCGGTTCCATTTAAACCTTCCTTTTGTTTGTGCACAGGCTGCACTGAACTTTCCACCCAACATTTTTTTACCCTTCTCTTACTGCAGGTACCCCCTCAAAACTTTTCAATCCACTCTTCTACGTTTTAATAAGGAGATGAATTGAAAATTAATATACTTGAGTGAAATTTACATACTTGCCCCCATTGTACTTTATATTGTCTTACAATAGAACTCTAAGACAGCCCTGTATTAGATAGATAGATAGATAGATAGATAGATAGATAGATAGATAGATAGATAGATAGATAGATAGATAGATAGATAGATAGATAGATAGATAGATAGATAGATAGATACTTTATTAATCCCAATGGGAAATTCACATAACAGCACTGACCTGTTGGCTGCCATGTCCAGTGCACTCATTCATTTTTTTCTTTGTTGCTCTCAGTAGAGGCAGGTCCTGGTCAACCACCATAGAGCTGATTAGCAATTTCTGTGGATCTGTCTTTAAATACTGTATCCCATGTCTTACACTGCTACCATCCAACTTCATACGTTTCAAAATGTACATTGAAATGGCAGATTGAACTATCAGTGCACCTCAATATTGTACTATATCCTAGATAGATAGATAGATAGATAGATAGATAGATAGATAGATAGATAGATAGATAGATAGATAGATAGAACTGTATTTGTCCCGGGGGGGGGGGGGGGGGGGGGGGGGGGGGGGGGGGATTTGGCTTTTTACTGAAGCTCTTTAAATAAATAAATAGATAAAAACTGCACTATAAACACAAACCAGTGTGAGCACACACCAGAATGACTGAAAACAAAGAAACATTTAAAAAGAAAGAAAAGAAACTTTCGCTACTCTTAACAGTAAAGGTGCCAGAGTGGTTCTTCAGAGAGATGCCATAGGGAAACCAGTTTTGGTTCCCAACAGACCCATCCACATGCAGGTTCCACAAACAGCCTTTATTTATTTAGATAAGCAGCAGTCTCCATACAGTGAATAGCCATGAAGAGATGGTAACAGTTTTGTGAAATATCAATGAGTCATGATTTTTAAAGGACTCTTGCTGCATATAAGAACACTGACATAAGTTCAGGTTCACTTTCCTGCTCAGCAGCCTACTACTGTATACAATGAAAATTTCCATTTCTGTTTTTTGTTTTTTTTATTCTTCTACATATTAGGATGTTTTTCAAAGCACAAAGAACCAGGTTCATATGCAAAGAACCCCAGAATGAGATGGTGCTTTGTCAAGCGATGGCTCCAAGAAGACCACACAACCCGGTAAAGAACTTTAAATTGCCATTAAAGAACCAGGCTTTTTAAGAGTGTAAAGGTGCCACAGCAGTCCTTCAGAGCAATGTCAGGGAGTCATTTTTGGTTCCCGTAAGACCCGTCCCGTAACAGGCTCAGCACAGTAAATAAACATAAACAGATGGTAACAGATTTGTGAAATACCAACAGGTCCTGATTTTAAAAGGACTCGCACAGGCTAAGTTCAGGTTTTCCTAATCTGTTTGTGTCCAGCTAGGTTGCCCACCATACATTAAAATATTTCATTTTTTCAACATATTAGAAAGTTTTTCAAAGCTAAAAGAACTTATTTCATATACGGAAAACCTTCCCAGAATTAAATGGTGCGTTATCAAGCAATGGTTCTATGAAGAATCACACAATCCAGTAAAGGACCATAAAGTTCCATTAAAGAACCGTTATTTTAAGAGAATTAGAAAATAATCTTTTCCTTTGCTTCCAATGCAACATTGTAATTAATCTTAAAACTACATTACACAAAAAAAGTTCAATCAAACTAAAATAAAAAGTGTTTCATACTTATTATTGTGGGTATTGATACAGTTCATGTAGTAGAAATTTGCTATAAAATAACATTTATGGACTGCCCTGGAGATTACTTTTACTTGGGATTTTCTAAATTCTTGCATGCGTGGATGAATTAGTTTTAGCATGTTACAATTAAATAACACACAAATATTTTAAAGCAGGATGTAATTATTTATTTAGATGGAAAACCTAACATAAGAAACGAGTTAGGCGCCTAGATGTATTTTTCGAGTGGCATTGTGGTCAGTGCCAGTGCCTCACGGTGCCAGTGCCTGCGATTTGTCAGTGTGGAGTCTCCGCGCGTTCGCGTGGCTTTTCCACTCACATCCTCAAAAACATTAACTGTCGGCAGCTGTGATTGTGCCCACCGATGGATGAGTGCCCCGGTGTGCTCCGTCCACCCCTGCTCTTCACTGATCATCAGCACAGAATCAAACAGTCACGAGAAAACAAAAAAGAGAGAATTCTTTGAAATGATTTAGAGGAGAGACTTTGTATGCAACGCAACAATGTGAAATGCATTAGCCGGGAGTTTTTGTCGGGAATACAGATTGCCTTTGTCTCTTGTGCCAGCTTTTATCCCTGCCCGGCGTGTTCTTACGAGCTGATCCCTGTTTCTGATGTGCTGCCACGGAGGGACGCTAATATGCGCTTGTATATATGAACACCTCAGGCAAAATGTACCGGCACCCTTGAACTACTGCCATCTTTTCTTCTTGAGAGATTTTTTAAAACTATTATTTCATCCAGATTATAAAATGATGTTTGAATTTAAAATTAACTTCTGTTTCACTGAAAGCTCCCGAACGTGATGCCAGTGAAGCTCGACAGTTTCAAGCTAACGCGACAAACCTCAGCCGCTCTTGACTTTACTTCATTATAATTAAAGCAGCATTTGCTTAAATGATCAAGGCCTTTCACCCAGGTATATTCTCTCAATGGTGGTTAATTCTCGCTTTAATTGATTCACAGGAAACAGTCAAATATCCATCGAGCCTCATATTTGTAAGGCACCAGCAATGGGATTTTCAAGGCCAGCGATGCTCGGCCGTTTAAAATTAACCGTTCACAATAAAGGGTCCACATCCAAGCTGTCGGAGCGCCTGAAAGCCCGCGACTCTCCGAGCCCCTGCCGCCTTCTCGTTTTTTATTCTTTACAAAGAAGTACGAAAAGGCTGGCCCTGAGTCACCGCGCCGCTTTGACACGAAAGGGGTTTGGAGCTGACACTCCGCATTGCAAAATAAATCATCGCTGAATTCTTGCTTAAGTGGCTTTTTAGTGGATTGGAATCCATTTTCTTACTTCCAAGTTCTCCTTGACCCAGGGTCTTCACAATTTGTGAGCAACCCATGTGTGTTTTATGATTTAGAAAAGAGGTTTTGTAAATATGAAAAGCAATAATTTCATTTTATACAGTGCGCGCGGTGACGAAAACCACTGACAGCTTGCGCTTCACCTATGACACGCAAAAATCAAAAATAGGAAATTCTTCCCTAATTGAAAAATTGTGACAATCTGTGCGAACGAGTCCACTAATTCATGATCTCCTTCTGCCCATGCAGCTTCATTTTCAAAAAACTGAACGCCGACTACGTTTGTTTTCCCTTTTATACCAATACGCAAACGGCACCACAAATGAAGGTGAATAAATAAAAGTGCGTCGCAGGAAATGTCAATACGCCATCGACAGGTAAAAAACGAAGGGGGGACAAGATTTAGGAATCGATAGAAATGTCAGCATTACGTGAAACCCCCAATAAAAAGGGACAAGGTTTAGGTACGCCCTTAAAAGTAATCTGAAATTACTTTGTACAAAAATTTGTATCTTTATTTTACATCATATCTATCTATCTATCTATCTATCTATCTATCTATCTATCTATCTATCTATCTATCTATCTATCTATGTACTGATCAAAGGGATGTCTTAAAAGCATCATGGACCCCCTGGCTGGGACCCCTGTTTTAATAGCAAAACAGAACTTACACAGGCATCAGAAATACTGTGCGCTCCAATGTTCCTTGTGCCCCTGGCCAGTGCCCATTGTGCCCATATGTTAAGACGGCCATCTATCTATCTATCTATCTATCTATCTATCTATCTATCTATCTATCTATCTATTATATAGTGCCTTTTCTATCTATCTATTATATAGTGCCTTTCATATCTATCTATCTATCTATCTATCTATCTATCTATCTATTATATAGTGCCTTTTCTATCTATCTATCTATCTATCTATCTATTATATAGTGCCTTTTCTGTCTATCTATCTATCTATCTATCTATCTATCTATCTATCTATCTATCTATCTATCTATCTATCCATCTATTGTTTGATAGAAACATTTGCCCTTCCAGTGACTGTGGCTTTCCTGCAATTGTGGTGTCACCGGCAGGTGAGTGGAAAGACAATAAAACAAATGGCTTACTGTCCATAAGTAACTTGTTGGACTTACCACTGCAGTTTGTGACTGGAAAGCAGCTGTACAGAATGTGTGTGACATTTAAACATCAGATTCAACTGAAGACGCTTCCTGACACACCGTGGAGAGACAAGCTTACTGTGCCAGAGGGAGCAAAGCCGGCCTGGAGGTCGCTGTACAGGCCACCATTGGCTCATCGGGTGGGGGATCTGCAGTGGAGGCTGTTGCATGGTATTTTAGCAGTCAACTCCTTTTTAGCAATTATTAGTCCTGGGGTTACTGATAAGTGTCCCTTTTGTGGTGCGAGGGAAACCGTGTTTCATTGTTTTCTGTTTTGTATGAGAATTCAGCCTCTTTTCAATGTGATCAGACATCTAATTGTTAAATTGGGTATTGTATATAACGAGGTGGGCTTCTTGTTTGGGTGGAAGGTAACAAAACGAACAGGAAATAACGTGAACCCGGTGAACTTCATCATAGGTCAAGCAAAATTGACGATATGGAAAACCCGCAGAAATAACATCAGTGGGACTGGGCTTCAGGATACCATTGGGTTCTTCAAAAAGTTATGTATGAGTAGAATCTTAGTGGAGTTTAATTTTTATAAATGTACAAAGAATTTGGAACGGTTTAGGGAGGTTTGGTGTGTAAATAGTGTGCTCTGTGAATGTGAGGATGATGAGTTACACTTGATGTTATAATTTTTCCCACAATTGCTTAATTAGTGTGTTAGGAAAGCTTTAACTGGAAATGTTTCTTTATTTGTTATATAGAATAAGATTTTTATTTTTCTGTATATATGTTTTGTTTGTTGGGTGATGTTATATACTGTTTTTAACAATTATATCAATAAACGTTGTTTTTAAAAAAATAAAAAAAATTATCTATCTATCTATCTATCTATCTATCTATCTATCTATCTATCTATCTATCTATCTATCTATCTATCTAGCTAGCTAGCTAGCTAGCTAGCTAGCTAGCTATTGTGAGACTTGCCCGGACACCATCTGACAGACACAGCATCTTTATAAAAGACATGTTTATTTTTCTGTTCTCCAACACACAACTGTCCCGCACAACACACTGTGCTCCTCGCCCAAATCACCTTTCTTACAGGCCTTTCTCCCAATGTCCCTGGGCTGCCTTTCCTCTCTCCACGGGAGCTTTGTCCAGCTCACACTCCCGATTCCAGCTCACTGATTGGAGGGAGGCGGCCCCTTTCATCCTTACCCAGATGAGCTCCAGGTGCTCTGCCTGACGACACTTCCTGGTGTGGCAGAAGTGTCAGGAGAGCACCCGGAAGCACTCCGGGTGTCCCTGGAAGGATTGTCGTCCATAGGTGTGGCAGAAGTAAATGTGTCCCGGGCTCCATGAGGCTCGGGACGCCCCCTGGCGGTGGGCACGGGCCCCAACGGGTTTGAACATCCCTGCTCCCCTTCCGTGGCCCTCTTCCAACCCAGGGCAGTTGCCCCCTCATGGCCCGGAGGACTAATGCGCCACCTCTCGGTCCTTCCAGGTGTCCCGGCTGGGTCTGTCCCCCAGCCTCCTGTGACACTATCTATCTATCTATCTATCTATCTATCTATCTATCTATCTATCTATCTATCTATCTATCTTAAAAATGCTGGTTTCTTAATGGCATTTTATGGTTCTTTACTGGGTTGTGTAGTTCCTCATAGAGCCATTGCTTGAAAAAGCACAGTTTCACTCTGGGGTTAATTGCATATGAGGCTGGTACTTTGTGCTATGAAAAATGCACTAATATGCAGGAAAAAAAGTGAAATCTTTAATGTATGGTAGGCTGCCTAGCAGGACACTAACAGATTAAGAAAACCTGAATTTTATCCTGTGTTCTTATATGCAGCGAGAGTCATTTTAAAATCAGGGGCCATCGGTGTTTCATAAATCTGTTACCATCTATGTAGTTAATTTACTGTAATGAGCCTGTTATGGTTCTTTCTGGAACTTTCATACGGATGGGACTTTTGGGAACCAAAAATGGTTTTGCTATGGCATCTCTCTGAAGAACCACTCTGGCACCTTTATTTTTAAGAGTATATAGAGTACGCAACACGTTTTTGAAGTTCAAGGTTTTTATTTAGTTGTTTACACAAGAAAACGTGAAATTTGCCTTCTTTGTTACATCCAGTAACAGACAGAAATGACATTCCACAAACAAACCGAGAGTAGACAAGTTAAGACTTACACAGAAATTCTAAAAAAATGTGTACATAATTTTAAAAATTTATTTATTTTTTGTTAAAACTACTTCTAGCTGTTTGATTGTACATTGAACCTAAAATGCTTAGGTGATACATAAGAAAAACGTTATACTCCTGGAATTATTCCTTATTAAAAATATATAATGCACTGGGGAGAAAGTAATTTCTGGAAAACTTTGTGTGGGATTTCAGAATGACAATCCTCCCTGATTTTCTGAAATTAAGTTGATCGTTGTAGTAAGTTGTGATGATTTCCAATTTTTTCACCAATTCGACTACGTCAGCCCAAATCACTTTAGCTGCATGTCTGGTAATCTGCTGAAGCGTTTCATAATTTGGGTTTGTCAGATTACTGAAGCAGGCAGTGAAGCTTAAAGTGATGATAGACTGCATAAAAGGACGACATGAGGTCCTTGTCCACTTTAAAAACCCTGAGTTTACAGAGGAGAAACAAGCACTGATTGCATTTAGAGTGTATGTTTTGTGTATTAATATTCCATTTAAGATTATTATCTAGGGTAGTTATATTTAGTCACTATTCCTACCTCCTGAGCAATGATGGATAAACATGCAGATATCTTCCTCATGAAGTTATTATCATCTCTTTGGTCTTTTTGACATTCAGAGTAAGATTGTTCTTATTGCACTAGTTTACCAAGCAGTCCACTTGAATTAGATAATGGATTTAAATTTGCCAGTGTATCAAAAAATATCATAAACCAGGCTCTACAGCCACACAAAACTCATGGCATTTAGTAAATATATCAGCTACAAGTCTTGAACTTTCTTTCCTAGCTGTACAAAGATGTGGTGATCCCTTGGACCACAAAGCACCAAAATGGATGGATCTCTACACAAATACATATAAAACGTGTTCATTTTATGTTAAATCAACTTAATTCAGAGACTGAGGTAAAGAATTTAGGGGTAACTATTCACTCTGATCTGAATTTTAAATTACATATTAATCAGATCACTAGGACAGCATTGTTTCACTTTAAGAAATATAGTAAAAGTTAGACCCCTTATAATATTGCAAGATGCTGAGAAATTAGTTCACACTTTTGTTTTCAGTCGGCTAGATTACTGTAACGCACTCCTCTCAGGACCACCCAAAAAAAGACATCAATCGATTACAGCGAGTGCAGATTGAAGCTGCTAGAATCTTAACTGGGAAAAGAAAATCTGAGCACATCTCTCCAGTTTTGATGTCACTACACTGGTTACCTGTGCCATTTAAAATTAACTTTAAAATACTGCTTATGGTTTACAAAGCCTGAAATAATCTCGCTCCATCCTATATTTCAGAATGTCTTACACTTTACACTCCAAATTGTAACCTTTAATCCTCAAATGAGTGTCTGCTTATAATTCCAAGAGCTAAACTTAAAAGAAGTGGTGAGGCAGCCTTCTGCTGTTATGCACCTAAAATCTGGAATAGTTTACCGATAGAAATTCACCAGGATAATACAGTGGAACACTTTAAAAAAACTGCTAAAAACACATTACTTTAACATGGCTTTCTCATAGCTTCATTTTAGTTTAATCCTTATATTCTGTAAATGCATTTAATTATCATTATCATTCATGGTGGCTCAGAAATCCGTACTAAACCCTACTTTCTCTGCTGTTCTTTTTCCGGTTTTCTGTGGTGGTGACCTGCACCACCACCACCTGATCAAAGCACCGTGAAGTCTCTACATTGATGGAATAAAGGCCAGAGGTCCACATGACCATCATCGTCAAGTTCTTCCATGTGAAGCCTGAAAACGATGAGGACTGTTTGAGATCATTTATGTTAGGTAGAATACCTAGAGGGGGCTGGGTGGTCTCGTGGCCTCGTAACCCCTGCAGATTTTATTTTTTTTCTCCAGCCACTGGAGTTTTTTTTTGTTTTTTTCTGTCCTCCCTGGCCATTGGACCTTACTTTTATTCTATGTTAATTAGTATTGCCTAATTTTATTTTTATATTGTGTCTTTTTTCTCTTTCGTCATCCTGTAAAGCATTTTGAGCTATATTGTTTGTATGAAAATGTTTTATATAAATAAATATTGTTGTTGTTATTGTTGTTCTTGACTACCCTCACCTGGGCCACCAACCATCTCCTCCAGTATTACCACCGAGGAAACGTCACTAAAGGCAAAGACTGTGAGACACAGAAACGGCTTCTTTCCTGCTGCAGTCACTCTGCTTAAACACAGTCTCTGATTCATCTCGGGCTTTTCCTGAATCCAAAACTCCTTCATTCAATATAAATTATGTTTCAAATTCCCTTAAATGAAAGTCTGCAATGTGCACTTTAATCACATCTGAATTGTTTGATTTGTAATTTTATACCATGGAGCAGTGGACTAAATCAAGGAAAAATGTGTCATTTTCCCAAACATTATGGAGAGCACTGTATATATAAGTATTTACACATACATTTATTTAAGTGTGCATAGTAAAATTCCCATCAACAGATCTGTCGAGGCTTCCACGCTATATGATCTGTACATATAGCACACTACATGTAAGTCTGTATACATTGTGGCCGTTATGAAGGACGCTTTATGCGCCTTGTTCGAGTATGGATGGAACACCAAGAGAAACTTTGAGCAATTGTGTTGTCTGCAAAACAGTTCAAGTTAAAATAAGCAAGTAAAGAGAACAATTCTTGAGGCAGATTGCACTTCTGTTTAAAGAATATCATTTGATGGTTTTGTTTCAACATGATTTAATCATGTTAATGTGGCATCGAAGAGAATTCTGTCAATGTTACTACTGCAGAAAAAGGTGTGTATTATCAGCAAACTGATTATTTTAAGTTATGTTAACTTAAATTACATAAATAAAGTGAAGAAACACATTAGTTCATTTTTTGAGTGACTGAAAAAGCAATATAATACCAGCAAACAACATTATCAGTTAAATAAACCTCAATTAAAGACATTAGGTATACATCTCTGTTAGATCATTGTTTTTCAGTCCCTTGCATTTATGTATATGATGTTTTTTTAACTCCTGTACTTTTCTAGGAGTACAACCAGAATTTATATTCCTAGCTGGTCTGAAATAATACTAGAAACCACCGTCTAAGTGACGTCCACTCATTCATCCACTTGGCACGCATCATTTTCTATCATAAAGCCAGAAAGAATATGTTCCTCCATTCAGGGTCAGCATTAAGCCCACCAGGGGTATCTTTGGGATGTGGTAGAAAACCAGTGCCCGAGAGAGCATGCAAACTGCAGTCCGCAGCAAGAACTGACGCACACTCCAACCAGCTGTGAGTCACCATGTCAGCCCTCACCTAAAGGTGCTATGGGTTATAACAAGAAAGTAATACAGGAAGAAAGGACAAAGTCCATACAGGTGGGTACGGAACTGAACCAAATCCCTAAAGCTCTGTGGAAGCATTACTTACCACTATGCCGCCACATTATAAAAATGGTAAAAAGGTAAATAATAAAGTTACACAAATTATTCTGGCTAGCTATTGATCCCCAAAACTGTGTCGCCTCCACTACTATGCTGACCCACACTGATGGAAGCTTTACGTTATAATGAAGTGTCACACATGTGCGAGTAGGAGGACGTTGTATAGACCAAGCAAAGGTAATTCCACGCCAGGCCAGGAGGTGGCGGAGTGCACTAAACCCTCTCCTGTTATCTCTACAGACCAGCCGCGGGAAAACCTATCTGATTCAGAGCTGATGACGTTGCTTCCGGCACGCAGCATGACATCACTTCTGGTTCCAGCACCCAGAAGAGTGTCACTTCCGGCGCACAGACTGATGTCAGAAGAACATCACTTCCAGCTCCCCTACATCACTTCCGGTTCCTGCACATCATTTCCGGTCTGATCCCTTAAAGCCGCCATCTTTGCAAACCCTCACCAGTTCTGTTTTGGACTCAGTATTGTGAACATCTCTGTGCTATTCAAAAACCTTTTGCAGCCAGGAATATTATATGGGTGACTGCCCCAAACCTTTTTAAGTGTGTCCAGTCTGTTCATTTTTACTGAAGGTAACATAGAAAATCAGAAATGATACAGGGATAACATACAAAATGAAAACAAAGGGGGGGTCAGGCAGGATATGGAACCCGGATTATAGAGCTAGTCTGGCAATTGCATGCTGATTAGCACATTTCACTTTACTCTGTAAACGTGACCCTGTAAATCTGTAAACTGCTTTCAACTACTGTGCTGCCCATCTTTGAAAATGCATACATTAGGATAAATATCATCCATTTCTCAATCCATTTTCTAAACCCACTTATGTGGAGCAGGGTCATGGGGTATCTGGAGTCCATCCTAGCAAGCATTGAGTGCCAGGCAGGAGCAAACTCTGGACAGGGTGACCCACACACATACATCAGGGGCCAGTTTAGTGTAACCAGTGCACCAATGACTTATGATAACGCTGACAAAGAGAATCAATCCATCCATTTTCTAAACCTGTTTATTTGTGGCAGGGTCATGGGTAAGCTGGAGATCATCCCAGCAAGCATTGAGTGGACATGGTGAACACACACACACACACACACAATTCCCCATGGTGACAAATAAAGTTCTATCTATCTATCTATCTATCTATCTATCTATCTATCTATCTATCTATCTATCTATCTATCTATCTATCTATCTATCTATCTATCTATCTATCTATCTGTCTATCTATCTATCTATCTATCTATCTAATCAGGAGATGATTTAGAATTGCCAACCCACCTAACTTGCATGATGTATAATAATGTTGACAAAATCTTAAGTTCATATAATTATACAAGGTTCCATACATTAAAATCAAAATGACCATAAAATGAAAAATTATGTGGGAGAGCATGCAAACTGAACACAGCCGCTATCCAGACAGAAATCCTGAAACCAATTCACAGAAGCTGTGAGGCCCCTGCATTAACAGTCGTGCCACTATCTCGCCCTGTACTGCAATGTGATATGCAACACATCTCTCTAGTATATAAAAAAATCTTGGGTCGAGACGTGATTTTCTCTGAGACACTTTAACATCCTGTGAGACAAGGAGGACGGCTGCTGTACGGGCTTTTAAATGTTCGAAGCACTGCGAGGCTTACAGATCACGCAGCACAGCACAAGCAGCAGCAAGCCAGCTGATTGAGCATAGAGGAAGTAAAAAAAATGTATTTGTTCCCCATTGTATTACCGTTTAAGAGGGGGTTTTGGAAGAGCGACCGCATCTTCTTAGCGTGCGTTCAGCCCCCCTTTTCACAATGAGAGAGGCAGAGACGCGAAGTGGCTGGCGCATAGCATGCCCCAGGGCATAGGGTATGAGCGAGCAAAGTGAGCAGGGGGCAAAGCCCCCTAGTTGTAAAAAATATGAGAAGGAATGTCACAACTTCATACAAATTACATGGGCATAGTGAGCAAAGTCTACACAGGCAGTGACTGGACCACGTATGGAATTCCTATCCCTGAGGAATCATCATTAACTACTGCACCACTACCCACTGTTCACTAGTTCATTATATAACACTAGCGGTGTAAGCCTGTGCTGTTAAAAGCCCGGGATCCTAGAAACTATTGAAATCGTCAGAAAAAAAAATGAAATGCAGAGTCGGCGGTTTCACCCCCCTTGTCTATCAGCGGCTAAGCGAGTTTCTCTCTCATTTGTCTTTTCTCAGAGGTTTCACTTTAGCGATGGAGTCGATTTCTTCCAGCTTCATGCTGTAGCCTCGCACTTCAGGGCCGGACAAACAGACACACACACTTCTATGAGTAGACGTTTATGTATAAGAGAAGAGAGCAGAATGCCCAAGAGGGGGTAGACAATCATTTGGCTGAGGTCTCAAGGACTCTGACTGGGTCAGACTTTATCTTTGCCAATATACAGTAAGACTATGGACTCCCAGAGGTTTATTTTCTTCAGGGACACTGCTGAGTGGAGTTTTTGTTTTTGTCTCCTCTCTTGTTTAACAACTTGCATTAATAGATAGATAGATAGATAGATAGATAGATAGATAGATAGATAGATAGATAGATAGATAGATAGATAGATAGATAGATAGATAGATAGATAGATAGATAGATAGATAGATAGATAGATAGATAGATAGATAGATACTTTATTAATCCTAAGGGGAAATTCACATACTCCAGCAGCAGCATACCAATAAAAAACAATATTAAATTAAAGAGTAATAAAAATGCAGGTAAAAACAGACAATAACTTTGAATAATGTTAACGTTTACCCCCCCATGTGGAATTGAAGAGTCGCATAGTGTGGGGGAGGAACGATCTCCTCAGTCTGTCAGTGGAGCAGGACATTGACAGCAGTCTGTCGCTGAAGCTGCTCCTCTATTTGGAGATGATTCTGTTTAGTGGATGCATTGAATTCTCCATAATTGATAGGAGCCTGCTGAGCGCCCGTCGCTCTGCCACAGATGTCAAACTGTCCAGCTCCATTCCTATAATGGAGCCTGCCTTCCTCACCATTTTGTCCAGACGTGAGGCATCCTTCTTCTTTATGCTGCCTCCCCAGCACACCACTGCGTAGAAGAGGGAATTCGCCACAACAGTCTGATAGAACATCTGCAGCATCTTATTGCAGATGTTGAAGGACGCCAGCCTTCTAAGGAAGTATAGCCGGCTCTGTCCTCTCTTGCACAGAGAATCAGTATTGGAAGTCCAGTCCAATTCATCATCCAGCTGCACTCCCAGGTATTTATAGGTCTGCACCATCTGCACCCAGTCACCTGTGATGATCACGGGGTCCAGGAAGGGCCTGGGCCTCCTAAAATCCACCACCAGCTCCTTGGTTTTGCTGGTGTTCAGGTGTAGGTGGTTTGAGTCGCACCATTTAACAAAGTCCTTGATTAGGTTCCTATACTCCTCCTCCTGCCCACTCCTGGTGCAGCCCACGATAGCAGTGTCATCAGCGAACTTTTGCACGTGGCAGGACTCCGAGTTGTATTGGAAGTCTGATGTATATAGGCTGAACAGGACCGGAGAAAGTACAGTCCCTTGTGGCACTCCTGTGTTGCTGACCACAATGTCAGACGTGCAGTTCCAGAGACGCACATACTGAGTTAACATATTGTGTTTTGCTATCTTTTTAAACAAATCTGTGTTTTACTGTATGTTTATGCCTGATTAAATTTGTAAAGCTGTATTTGCATTTCACTTTTGAACTTGATACTGCAGTGAATAATGTTATGCTATATAAAATGAACTGACTCAAATACAATTAATAAACATATAACATTTTCAAACCATCTTAATCAAATTAAGAGCTTATTCCAATGGGAGCAAAACAGGGTGCCTGTCCATCGCAGGGCCCACTTACCATCACACAAGGTGAACTATGAATTGATGAATAAGACAACCTTAATGTCTATGGGGATGTGACAATGACAGGGTCCACACAGGCAGCATATCAAGTGGATGCTGGCTCCTGCACCACCATGCTGCCCAATAACGAGAGCAATTAAGATAATCAAAATTTATACAGCTAGAATGTGCAAACTGATAGACTGTGAAGAGGCAGGAATCAAACCCAGGTTAGTAAAGATTTGAGGCCCCAGTCCTAACTACGGTGCTAACACTGAGAAGTGTTATATAATATGATTAAGACAACAGGAGTAATGATAAAACATGCATGAAAAGCCTAACAGCAGAATGCAGGTCGTGTCCAGGCTGATCCCAAGTCCTTTCAGCTGGGCCACAGCACTGTGTCACCCTCAAGCACCAAATGAGTTCTCTGACATGCGGACACAGTTTGTTACACCGCAGTGGTGACCTACTCTGTCACAGTTATGACTGCTAGAATTGTGGTTATGGTTTGGAACTAAAGATGTTAAATGGGAGGCAATGTACAGGAACACTTTACCAATCAAAGCCACGTGTCCTTCAAATCTCACCATAAATATCTTCTTTGAAGTACATATTTAAAACCAAAATGGACAAAATAAAAAAAAACAAAGTCTTTCACCCTCTTCCAGGAAATCTCCAAATGCCGTTGTCTGTATTTATGTGTATTCAAGGAAAAAAAAGAAAAGAAAAGCGTATAAAACTTGGTGCTTGATGACTGTACAGATCTGTGATCAAGAGCGGCATTTGGGGGTGGCAAGTGGGGCGACCATCCCAGGCCCCGCGCCTAAGGGGGCTCCCGCTTTTGAGGTCCGCGTGTCCCGTTCAAGCGGATTTGTCAAGTTATATTCTAAGCAATATTTTGATGTAGTTGTAATGAGAAAATCAGGTGTATGTTAACATTTATTATGTTATTTTTATTAAATTCGCATGCAACTTCAGTATATTCAGTATATACAGTTATACAGTCCACACATACCGGTAACAGTGTTTGACGTGGCTGGCCCCGTGTGGGGTTGGTCAGCCCTAGGCCCCATACACCCCTAAGGTCACCTCTGTCTGTGATAGGGCAGTGGTTAGCGCTGCTACCTCACAGATTCAGCATCCCGGGTTCAAATCACATGTTGGTGTCAAGCATGTCCCATTCAAGATTTGTTCCTGCTGTTAGGGCAAACTCTAATACATTGATCAAGCATGTTTAGAAAACACCTAGATGGATGATCTATTCTTCAGTCATTAATAGGACTACCTCACACCTCAATTCCTAGTTTAGGCCTCTGAGGTTTGTATGTACTCCCTATGTTTGTGTGAGCTTCTTCAAATACCAGGTACCACAGCCAGGCAATAGACAAGAACATCCTGATAAACAGTTGGGGTGCCAATCAGATTACCCTGTTTAGCTGGAACAAAAAGACAAGTTTAGGGCCCAAATAACAAATGTAAATAACTGCATTTTCATTGTAAGAGCCATATAAGATCGCAGTTCTGTCCTGCTTAATTGTCAGGTCAGAATGTGACTTCACCTTCCAGGAGAGGCTCCTTTTGTATCATCTGGACCTGGAAGGGGCGAGGCCTTCCATGGACTTTGTGGGAGTGGCCAGGCGTCCCCCTTGAGCGGCTGATTGATGCTGCAGGGAAAGGAGGAGGTACTGTTAGAGTCAGCATCCCCTCTCGCGCTGAGGTGGTACTCTTTACCTCCTCTGAGCGCGGAAGGTGGTCCCCAGGTGCGCATGTGTGACACCTCTTAAATTCCACAGATGGATGCTAGGTTAGCTAGGAATGCTCTTATGAAGTTAAAGTGTCTCCATGTTTGTTAGGAATTTCGAAAGTAGAGCATTTAGAAAACAAATCTGTACAGCAGTGCTACCATTTAGAGTGTGCATCTGTTAAATCAGATTCTGCTATGCTTGTAATCTATAGCCTCAACTGTATAGCTTTTTATTAATTAATTACATTTTTTAATAGTAATTTTCAAATCTACTCAAAGTGCTTTACATAAATAGTAGGGAACCACTTCTGCCACCACCAATTTACAGCTTTCACCAAGATGATGGGCTGGCAGCCATTACTGAGCTAGTACGCTCATAACACATTGGCTATTAGGTGGTGAACAGGTGAGAGGCACAGTCAGCCAATTAGGGACAGGGAATGATTAGGGGAATAGAATGACCAGGCCTGGTGGGCAATTTAGCCAGAACATTGATGTACACCCTACATTTTTTGAAAGATGCCCAGGGATCTCATCTGAAGGAAGCCACCATTTTTCAGAATAGTGTTTCTGTCACTGCACTGGGGCATTGGGATCCACATTCAGACTACAGGGTAAGCGCCCCCTGGTGGCCTCCCCAACACCTCTATCAGTAGCAACCTAATCTTTTACTCGATGGGCTCCCATTAATATATAGACGAGGTGCAAACATGCTTAGCGTCAGATGGGATGCATTCTCTGAAGTGCAGGTGGTATCCCCACACCAGTGCTGTCATAGAGATGCAATGGGTAGTGCTGTCTCATGTTGGACTGGATTCATATTCCATGCCTGGTTGTACTATATGTTGATTTGTCACATTCTCTGCATAAATATGGATTTTATTTGCTCCTCCTAGAAGTGTGCAGGTTAGGAAAGTTGGCTGTGTATGCTTAAGTGAGCCTTTAAATAGACTGACATCCCCTCTTGGTCTTCAGCACAGGTCATTCACTTGAAGCTAGGCATAACTGAGTCCAGCCAGTACTTGGATGGGAGACCATCTAGGAAAAGCTAGGGTTGCTGCTTGCTTGAGCTGTCAGTGTGGCAATTGGGGGGCACTTACCCTGTGGTATGAGTGTGTATCCCAATGCTCCAGTGCAGTGACTGGGACACAAATTGGTGCCATCTTTCAGAAAATTGAAGTCTCGAGTTTCTGTGGTCATAAAAGATCCCTGGGCATCCTTTAAAAAAAAGAACAATGTTTCCTGAACTCCTGGCTAAATTGCCCACTATGGCCTGCTCATTCTGGACCCCTAATCATTCCCTGTTGCTTACTGACTAACTGTCTCTCTCGTCCCTTTACTATCTAACAGCTACTGTGCATATTGGTACATAAACAGCTGCCATAGCATCATCCAAGTGCATGCTGGGCATTAGTGGTGGTTAAAGTGACTCCACATCGTCTATGTAAAGCACTTTGAGAAGCCAGAAGAGTGCTATATAAATGTAATTATTTATTATTATTAATGCAGGAGTCTCAAACTACATTCATAGAGGGACATGATTACCACAGGTTTTCATTGAAACCAGTTTTATGAATAGAAGTAAATTCTTGCTCTTAAATGTATTTGTTACTTTACTAAGTTACTAGCACAGTGAAACACTGTTTTATTGAAAAACAAAAACATAGAATATGCTAGCCCTTATGTCCTTCTTTCTTTGTGTGTCTTGTTGCCTTTGTTCATCAGATATTGCAGGCCTTTTAGGCACCATATGACATTACACCTGGGCAAAGACACCAGACATTTTGTTGTTTTATATATATATATATACATACACATATATATATATATATATATATATATATATATATATATATATATATATATATATATATATATATATATATATATATATATATATATATATATACAGTAATCCCTCATCCATCGCGGGGGTTGCGTTCCAGAGCCACCCGCGAAATAGGAAAATCCGCGAAGTAGAAACCATATGTTTATATGGTTATTTTTATATTGTCATGCTTGGGTCACAGATTTGCGCAGAAACACAGGAGGTTGTAGAGAGACAGGAACGTTATGCAAACACTGCAAACAAACATTTGTCTCTTTTTCAAAGGTTAAACTGTGCTCCATGACAAGACAGAGATGACAGTTCTGTCTCACAATTAAAAGAATGCAAACATATCTTCCTTTTCAAAGGAGTGCAAAGCAAGCAGTCAAAAAAAAAAAATCAATAGGGCTTTTTGGGTTTTAAGTATGCGAAGCACCGCCGGTACAAAGCTGTCGAAGGCGGCAGCTCACACCCCCTCCGTCAGGATCAGAGAGAGAGAGAGCCACAGAAAAACAAACAGTCAAAAATCAATACGTGCCCTTTGAGCTTTTAAGTATGCGAAGCTCCGTGCAGCATGTCCTTTCAGGAAGCAGCTGCACACAGCCCCCCTGCTCACACCCCCCTACGTCAGCGCAAGAGAGAGAGAGAGAGAAAGAAAAGTAAGTTGGGTAGCTTCTCAGCCATCTGCCAATAGCGTCCCTTGTATGAAATCAACTGGGCAAACCAACTGAGGAAACATGTACCAGAAATTAAAAGACCCATTGTCCGCAGAAACCCGCGAAGCAGCGAAAAATCCGCGATATATATTTAAATATGCTTACATATAAAATCCGCGATGGAGTGAAGCCGCGAAAGGCGAAGCGCGATATAGCGAGGGATCACTGTATATATATATATATATATATATATATACAGTATATACTAGCTGTCCCCCACGGCTCAACCCACGTAGTAGTGAAACAGGACAAACTTTAAAAATCAATACACAAACAGGTATCGCTAGCTAAGTGGAGGCAAGGTACACTCCAAAATGTGGCAAGAGGTAGTTTGACTCATTCAGAGGCTAACGTCACTTTTCCCCCTCGCCTTGGCCCGCAGCCTCTGTCTCAGATTAGGGCAAATATATCACTCCTGCAAGCGAATTATGATTCTTAGTGCAATAAGAGAAGTCACAAAATCAACTGGAATATTCAAGCAAATTATAGAAAAAAAAACAATCTTAATCCATTAAGTAGTTCTCTCATTCACTAGCTAAGTGGAGGCAGGGTACACTCTAACACGTCACGAGAGGCAGACCGACTTGAACAGAGGCTGTGTGCGTGAGTGAGGAGGGACCCGCTCGGCTCCCCACTCCTGATGTCATGCTTCCACCTCTCCTTGGCCCGCAGCCTCTGTCTCGGATTTGTATTAATAAATCGCTCCTGCAAGTGAATTATGATACTTAACGCAATGACAAAAAGTCACAAAATCATCCGGAATGTTGAAGCAAATTATAGAAGAAAACCCGATCTAAATCCTATAAGTAGTTCTCTCGTGAAAAGCGGACAGACAGACAGACAGACAGACAGACAGACAGACAGACAGACAGACAGACAGACAGACAGATAGATAGATAGATAGATAGATAGATAGATAGATAGATAGATAGATAGATAGATAGATAGATAGATAGATAGATAGATAGATAGATGTGAAAGACACTATATGATAGATAGATAGATAGATAGATAGATAGATAGATAGATAGATAGATAGATAGATAGATAGATAGATAGATAGATAGATAGATAGATAGATAGATAGATAGATAGATAGATAGATAGATAGATCTAGATCTGTAGATTCCATCTACAGTAGTTTTCTGTAAACGAAGAAAGTGACCAGAATGGACATCTGTGGACCTCCTGCACCTGAGTTTGGGAGACTGCTGTAGTGCAGGGTTTCTCAAAGTATGGGTCACTTGCTGCTGTTGGGTCATGTAGGGTCACTGCCCACCATTCTAACGATTGTCAAGGAATGGGTCTTGAAAACACTGAAAAGTGTAAGATTGGGTCGTGAGAAAATATTAAGTTTAGGAAACCCTGGTCTAGTGGACTTCATTAACAAACTGGCCAGGAAAATAAAAAAATATTGAATGGGAAATTCATAAATACATAACAACAAATAAAAGTCAGTTTATTCATAAACGACTATCTATTCAACTTAAGCTTACAAGCAAAACCTGAAAAAATAAATAAGCATTTTAAATAGAGGTTTGCTCATCAGGGCACTGAAAAGTTAAAAATAACATTTTAGAGGCTATGAATAAAAATTTCAATATCCAAAATACATTTGTTATAGTAGTATTAGTAGTTCTGTCACATTCACAGAGTACCTTGAAATTTTTCCTTGCATGTCAGACCAACGCTCAACATGTCACCACTCTGCCACCGCTAACATCTCTAAATTACCATCTGAGAAGTGGTAAGGAGTACATCGGGTAAGAAGAGCTGTGTTTTCTATTAAACTAAATGATGTTATCTATTTCAATATATTTTTGTTTAGACCCTGAAAGTGAAATTTTAAGCACTTTGAAACAAATTGAAAATTGTAAAATTGACAAAAAAGAGGATTCACTCCCACGGACTCCATGAGAGAAGAGCACTAGCAGGCAAAGCTGCTCCCAATTTGTTCAACATGAAACAGCAGAAAGGCGGGTATCAATGGCAGCTTTACTTTTATGTTTTAATTTACAATATAAATGGTACTAGGGTGTTGTACCGTGTTAGCCATTATGAATGTAGTGAGAAGTTTAGCAAAATGACACCTTTTATTGGCTAACTAGAAAGATTACAATATACCTGAAGAAGGGGCCTCGAAAGCTTGCATATTTCAATGTAAATGGTCTAAGAATAAGTGCGCTCTGTACCCAGTATTGTGCCATCCACCTGGTGCTACCAAGACAGGCACAGAAATGTAATGGATAAGTCAGAGGACATAAATTTAGCTCTTTAGTAATTTATAATTAAAGCTAAAAAGAAAAAAATGGGCACAGATGCAATTTAATTATGTCATGCAAGCCATTTTTAATTTTTATTTCAGCTAAAACCTCTCCAGTTTTTCATTATATTTCTAGATACCCTCCATTTCCAATGGGATTTTCAGATGCACTTTTGAATTAGACAGCAGTTTCTTAACAACAGTATGTTACCAGTAATAGTCCTTTTTGTACACAATGAGAAGAAACGATTAGATGCATGATTAAACAAATATAAATATATATAAAATAAATGGAAGCAAAAAAATTGTCTGAGCATCCAGTGAACTGCAATTCCTTTTTCCGCACCTGCCTCCTTTTCTTGATCGTTGCCAACTATTAATAAGACAAAAACCTAATATTCTCAGAGCAATCCATTTCCAGTTTGCTGCCCTGCATATTTTTGCAACAGTCTAACAGCAGCTCAGGCTGGTCCTACACAAGCCTAATGTCAAAATGTTAAATGGAGGACCATGAGTTTAAAAACTTAAAGAGGCAGTGAAATATTAGCCAATGTTGTTGAGAAATGACTGCCTCTTTACTCAAGGTGTCAGTGTTTAATGGCGAGTCTGGATGCATAAAAGTTAGTCCAAGCATGAAGGGCAGTAGGATGCTCATGCAGAAAGCCACTTCGTCCCTTAGTTAGTGCAATCAGAAACTTGTCATTTCTCTCGTTCATTCTGTCAGCCTTGAGACGGTCTATGCAGACTTACCTCTGTGTTGTACACCCCATATATCAGAAAGATGGAGAGGCCCTGCAGGCAAAATGGAGGGAAGAAGCTGTTACCTCTAATCATGCCAGCACAAGAAATATCTGAAATAAAAAATATAAAGAGATTCCACCAAACAAAGGGTGGAAAAGTGAACGACAAACATGAAAAAGGAGGGAAAAAACACGGCTTAATCAATAGAGAATCACATTTTTATAGTCTTGAACTGTACTTCAGTATTTATGCTGCTATTTGATTATTTCCCAGATTGTCATTACAACAATAATATGAAACAGTGCGGCTGCCACAGCGACTGGTGCTAAAGCCTCCCAGCTCTGGGGTTCAACTCCCATGCCGAGGTGTTGTCGAGATTGCTCCGCACATCTTTCAGGAATTTTCTACAAATTCCCTGGCTTTTGTTATTGTTCATGTTAAGTTAATTAGCAACTCTAAATTGACCTCAAGTTCAGATTTCCCTTCTAAGGTGGGTTGCCACCTTGTGCCCTGTCTCACCTGAATATACTGATGAATGAAGGAATGGATGGATGGACTGCACTGATTGATTTTTTTACTGGAAGTCAAACAATAACTTATGAGAAATTCATTTCTGAGGTCAAACACAGTGGCTTTCAGTGTCAAGAAACGTTTCAGCATGATTCCCAAATTTTATCATTACCGATTATACTACAAAAATCTTAAAAAAGTAAATTTTACCAAGAATGGGAGTAGCTGGATGTTTGGGATTCACTGACAGCAAGAGTTTGACCTTCTTATCTTTATTTTACTTTATTTATTTATTTTGGAATTCATTATTTTTTCCCCACTGTCCTCTCTGATGGTTACTCTGGCTCTACTCCATTATGAATTACTGCATACTGATACTCTAGACAAACAAAAATTCAGCATTTTTGTTCAAAATCTGCAGCTCACAGTATATATATTGGAAAGGTACTATATAAATTGTATTATTATTTTGAGTATTATTGGTCTTGTTACAATAAAAGCTGTAATATCTGCCATGACACATATCTATACTGTAAAGACCCAATAACCCCATCATTCATATGACATTTAAGCTCATGGCCTACTGGATTTGTAAAAGTGCAGTGCAAGCCTTGTATCCCCCTACACCAGCCCCAACACCCCCTCAAGGTTTATTTACTTATCCCTACAGTTATTTTTTTTTCTTTTGTTTTTCTGTGTTGAATAATACAGTAACCCTCATTTGTATAATTTTTCCTTCTTTGCAGAGTATTGCATTTGGCATATGAGAGGGGGCTAAACACAGTGTAGAAACAAACATCTGCCATGAAGTATGAAAGACCGTATATTGACAAAGTGGACAAAAGAAAGATATTTAGTTACTTGTCAGTGCACTTACAGTGGCAAAGCAGGTAAAAGGCGCCCTCTTAAAGTGCCCACTTGATACCAGATTGGAACTGTTTTTATGTGCCATGCAGCGCCCTCTGATGGTGTATGTTGAGTTAATAATTCTTTGTAATACAAACTTCAATTGAAAGAGAAAAATACATTTCAGAATGATAATTTAAAACATTACATTATATCTTATTGTATTATATTATATTATATTGTTCTTTAGCCTCATGGATCCAATGTCCTATGCTCGGTGTGGATTTTTCTCCATGTCTGCATTGGTTTTCCTCCCACATTTCCAAAGATAAATGTCTTAGGTGTGTTGCCAATTCCCATTTTCCTTGGTTAGAGAACTTGCAATGCCTGTCAGTGGGCACTGCAATCAACTGGGGTCTCTTCCACACCTTTTCCTGCCTTACACCAGGTGCTGCCCCCCTACAAACTTGAGATGAACGAAGTGTTATAATACAGCACAGCAAGGTGAGAAACAGTGCCTCACAGAGCCAAAGTGCCCTGGGTTAGAATTCCATGTGCAGACATTTATTTTCTGTGAAGTTTGCTCTTTCTTTTCTTATCTGTATCTGTCTGTGTTTGTGAGTATTTTTTTCTGGGTACTCCAATTAAAATGAAATATACTATAGTATCAAATAATATACTATCACAAACCTGCTTTGATAATCCAGGGTCACCAAGCCTATCCTGGCAGTACGACGCACTAAACAATGATGGGCAGGGCATCAGTCTACCACAGGGCTCATCTGGTATAATCAAGTAGTCTAACACACCTGTCTTTTGGTGAAGAACTCACATGGACAAGGGGAGGCCATGCAAACCACATAGATGACAACTGAGTGCAGGAGTTGGACCCAAAACATTTGGATCTGTGAGGAAGCAGTGACATAACCATTGTGCCACCTAATAATCTAATCTCATCTAATCTAATTTACTGACTTTTGTCAGTATTGTGGCAGAAGGCAAGAACCATGCCTGTTCTGCATTAATAATATAATAATATAATATAATTAATATAATCATAAAATAATATAATACAACATAAAATAACTATAAATAAGAGAAACTTATTTTGTTTGTTTAAACAGCTTAAACCAACAGATTTGAGACGTTTCACAAGGTTAGTCTAAATAGTTGCTGGGGTTGCTAAGGAACTCTATCATGGCATTGCTCTCTAAAACCACCAAACAAAACAAATGTAAAAGGAAAAAAATAAAAGTAAATCAATGAAATTTCCCACTTAACAGGGAGCAGGAAGATATTTCTAAACACTTCAGTAAAGTGGAAAGAAATTGTTTTATATTTGGGCCACAAACCTCTGTACATTTTATTATGCCAGTAATTGAACACACACTGATATGCCAAATGGCCTTCTCTTCTTTGATGGATTACTGTACTGTACGACTATAATAAGGGACATGGGCTTAACACTGTGTGCTAAACTCAACCAGAGAATCATTTTTAAATCACTTTAGTAATGTGCTAATTATGCACTTCAGGTCTGCTTTTAATCATAGCTAGTTTTGCTTTTTACTGGTGTGTGAACAAAAACATATTTTTCAACACTGACTCCTAAGTACCTCAGTAAATATCAAAAGTATTTTTTTGAATATGGGAGGCAGTCGACCACCATCTGACAGAGACCTTCTATTATATTAGCCTCCTGTCCAGGAAAGAGAACAGAGTCCATTCAGCTCATATGCCAGTCTGTCCATGGCTATATATACTGTATATATACTGTATATATATATATATATATATATATATATATATATATATATATATATATATATATATATATGGTTGAAGTAGTTTATTGTCAAATAATGCAAAGAGTACGCAACACATGTTTCGCCCTAATTCTGAGCTCATCAGGCATATATATATATATATATATATATATATATATATATATATATATATATATATATATATATATATATATATATATATATAGATAGATATAGATATAGATATAGATATATATATATATAGTCTCGCACGAGTGCATGGGGAGCAGCTTAAGGACCCGACGCGCAAAGCGACAAGTCGTGCCAGGGGACAACGGCTGGGTACTAACTTCTCTTTCTTTATTGTCTCAGAAAAAACCAAGCACCGCCACCATGACTTTACCTGTACGCCTAAGGAAAAGAGTCACTTCCGGGTCTCTTTCTACCCTCTGGTCCCTTCTTGATGACATCATTTTCCTATCCATCACCATGATATTTCCCAGCATCTCATCGATTCACTTCCAGTTCCACCCTATAAATTGTTCATCTGCCAATCCTCATGCGTCTGTTGTAATTGAAAAAAGAACACTGACCTTTTTTTTGTTTACAGTATATGGGGCTAAAAAACCCAAACCTTTATGATTGTTTGTGGTTTCTTACAATATATATATATAGAGAGAGAGACTATATAATCCATCCATCCATCCATCCATCCATTTTCCAACCCGCTGAATCCGAACACAGGGGTCACGGGTGTCTGCTGGAGCCAATCCCAGCCAACACAGGGCACAAGGCAGGAACCAATCCTGGGCAGGGTGCCAACCCACCGCAGGACACATACAAACACACCCACACACCAAGCACACACTAGGGCCAATTTAGAATCGCCAATCCACCTAACCTGCATGTCTTTGGACTGTGGGAGGAAACCGGAGCGCCCGGAGGAAACCCACGCAGACACAGGGAGAACATGCAAACTCCACGCAGGGAGGACCCGGGAAGCGAACCCAGGTCCCCAGATCTCTCAACTGCGAGGCAGCAGCGCTACCCACTGCGCCACCGTGCCGCCCCAGACTATATAATATATATATATATATATATTATATATTATATATAGAGTATATAATATATATATATATATATATATATATATATATTTACAGTATATCTATATATATGTGGCTTACTAGAAGCTGGTATACAAATATATACTGTATGTATGCATACAATCTGGATAGGCAGACTAGTGGATGGCACAGTTTCCTCACACCTGCACAGACCTGAATTTCTTTTCTCAACCAGGTCACAGTCTGTGTGAAGCTTACATGGTTTCCCTGTGTTGGATGGTGGACCATGGGGTTCTATTAAAATGGCTTGAGTGTGAAGTCAGTATTCAAAGATGTGCACTAAAATGGTTTGCCTTCCTAGATCATGGCTAAAGTTTAAGGGTGACGGGGCTTTTTCAGTTATTGCTCCTAGACTTTGGAATGATCTGCCTCTCCATATGAGACCTTCTCCTTCAACTAAGGTTTTTAAGACTCGGTTAAAAACTCACTTTTTCTCCTCCGCAATCTACCGTGGGTGAGGTCGGCAGGAGGAGGTGGATAGATATTAAATAGTTTTAATTAATTGTTTCATAAAATTGGTCATTTTATATTAGTCTTACATGTTTCTTTGTATAGCAATTTGGTGCAACTTTAGATGTTTTTAAATGTGCTTTATAAATAAATTTGATTGATTGATTGATTGATTGATTGATTGATTGATTGATTGATTGATTGATTGATTGATTGATTGATTGATTGATTGATTGATATGTTAATATGTAACCACCACAGCCTCCAGTCCTGTTTTACATGTTACATTAATCGGTGACTGTGAATCATGACAAAAGGACAATAACTGTGGGAGGTCAGCCTGTACTGACCTCAGGGCTGGTTTGAGCCAAATGCTACTAAGATTGGTTACAGCTTGCAGCACATTCTAAAGAAATCAGCATTTTCACAAAGTGGATAGATGGCAAAATTTTATTTTTACAGCATATGAGCCCACTAATACCGAAAAAGCAGATGGCTGCCATTATTATGTGATGGTTGAAGAAAGGATCTGTTTCTGGTGAGGCTGTCAGTATATACAGTATATACCACTATGTGACCAGGCCCTTCTACCCACTTTCTGTCATAAACTGATTTTTATGTAATATAATCAATTTATACCCCTTATTCATTGACTCCCTTCACACATAGTCTGCTGTATATATGTGTGTATTACTATACATATTGTAATATAATCAGACTGAACAAGGTAAAAGAGTTGATGGATCCCCATTTATTTAGGTAATATGAAAACAAAACCAAATGTAAATTGCAAAAGGAGCTTTGTGAATCTATGTTCTCTTGCAAAAGCTACTGGAGAGAGTCTTCTTCTCATAGTAGCAGACTCCTTACTGAATGCCAGCTTCCAAGTGTTGCTGTTCTTATATGGAGTCTGGCGCAGAAGAGACGACGGCTTTGTGACATCAGAGAAAGTGACGCTAAAGTTCTTCCAGCCAGCAGTCATCTGCTTTGAAGGCAAAATGGAAGAAGGTGTTAGTGAGAGTGCTGACCCCTGGTCCAGAGGTGAATTACATACTATTTAAAAGCTTTGAAGATGCTACCTAACTGCACATATCTGGCAATATATAAATATATACAGTGTATGTATGCACATAACCATTCACAAACAATATACATAGGATGCACACCCAGATGTAGAGTTTTATTGAATTCTACATAGCCTGTACGGTACAAAATGTATTAAATCTTACAGCTAATGATCTTTTAATAATTTATTAATTGTTTTTTTCCAAAGGTATACGGTGTGCACAGTATGTGTCTAAATACAGAGTTCATTTATACAATTACCAATCATGCTACACATCTAAGGTATTGTCTACATAATCAGCGTTAAGCAAATGCATATGTCTCTGTCATATTCCATTTGGTGTGGGATTCGTAAAAACTGTATTATCATTTGTGATGCACAATCTATCGGAATGGTAAATGGAACATATTTTATTACTAAAGATGTTTGTGGTGAGCCATTTGTTGGAATGACAGAGACATAACAACCGGACAGAAACACAGAGCCTTATTCTTTTAATAATGTAAAGGATTATTACTGGCTATTAGCAGACTCCTTTATCCAGTTCTATATATTGTGCACACTTTTTTACAGGCAAACACATATATAGTTGTGTTCCAGTTTTTTACACTATTAGAAAAACCAATGAATGAATAGATAAGTATAAATGCCATAATTAGAACTTTCAGTACATTTTTAATTGTAAAAGTAAAATCAAAGAAATCATGCAGTGACCAACTCTAAAAGGGGTCTGGTAATATCTGATACGAGTGTCTCTTTCCCTTGTTGACAACTGAAAATCCTTTGGATAGAAAGTGTCTCGCACAGCCATAACTTCCTTTATTTGGTTTTCTGTTCACTAGGAAAAGAATAAAATCCGGGCTGAATTTTTTCTTGGCAGAATTTTTTTTTTTTCCCTGTTTCCATTTTTTTTTTTCGTAGGTATTTCAGCTTTACCACAAAAAATCGCTTTGTGACAGATGCCTGCAGAAATGCACTATTTGATGAAAGTTTCTGTCCAACAATTTCAAAGCAGCCCACGAGATGACAAAATCTTTATAAAAATATACATCCGATTCAGTAAACACAGAGCCTTATTGAGAACAGGTTTGTGAAGCAATGTTCTAGAAAGAAGTGGCTTGCTTTAAATGAATTTAGCTAAAACACTGCGCTAAACAAGCGTGGATTAAAATAACTGCAACGCAGCACGCTAGAAACCTTTTGTGAAGAGTCCACTCAGGCATTTCTTGCCCCCACCCCCCATTACGGTGAGCACAAATATTTCTTTTCAAATTTCAGGCGATACATCAGAGAAGCATTTACTGCTAAACATAGATTGAGAGTGAATGCATTGTACACTGCAATGAATAAGAGCCCTAGCTTCTCATTATTTTGTGACAAGATACAGAAATTCACTTTACTTTTCATTTAGGGGCTTCTGCTCCAGTTTATGGATGTATGCCTTCATGCTTTTACTTACTTCCTTGCTCCAGCCGTAGGTAATAAATGATTATAAATTTTCACAGATGACCACCTCTCCTCCTCTCTTACCCTTAATGCACAAAGTTAGGAAGCTGCAGGTAAAAATTTCACAAACACTTTTATTTATGATGTTGTCCTTGGTAACAGAAATTTCAATGTACTGAAATGAAAAGTATGATTAAGGGGACACAGTGTCTCAGCAAGGAGAGTGGAGGGCAGCTTTCTATTTTCCCCGGAAAATATATAATGCTTTCTGACACGAGTTTTTACTCCAAATGGACTTGACAGAGTGGTGATGGAAGGAAGTCACAAAAGAGTACTGGGTTCAAGCTCCCGAGAGCAAAGTTTCCAAGCAGAACCGAAACGTAGCCCCAGTGCTTAGCGTAATCAAGTTACCAAAGCTTTTTGAAGGGTCAGCCTTATTGAGGAGCAAGGATCTGAAATGATGCGTTTTAAAACTAAAAGATATTTCATTCATGTTTAAAACAGGAAATGTGCTTTCAGTCTCTTTGTGTTCCCTGTTAACTTAATGCCTTATATATCAGCACAAATGTAACGTGAAATATCAACCGGCTAGTTTTGCTTAGTTATATTTATTATAGATTTTTAAAATATATGAGTTCACATTTCACACAAATAAAATTAAAAATAAAATGTTCAATATTTTTATAAACTCCATCCATCTGTCCTTTTCAAATCTGCTTAATTTGATTCAGGGGTAGGAGTCCGTCAAAGGGCACAATCGTGCCCACCCTTAACTCACACCAGGCCATTTTCATTTACCATGCACACTTATTTAGGATGTGGGAGGACAACCAGTGTACCCATTAAATTAAAAAAGACAACAACACTGACAGTGACTGCAGCAGAATTTAAACACAGGACCCCGGGGCTACCGACAGCACCACTAGACTACCTTGCTTGCAAATCACGGCCAACGTTTCATTCTTATTTTTATTTAGTTAGTACTCTCTTCAGTAGTTTATGCATGTTAAGATCAAGATCCCTTCAAACTAAATAAATAAATAAATTTGTAGTTTCCTTCATTGTTTTATATCATGTTTAAAAGGTGTATAATATGGTTAAATACATGCAGGTGTTTAAAGTAATGTGTTACCTAACCAATGGTGTTTTCATTAAAACAAATTAAAGGTAAACTGCTTGGTAGAAAGCAAAGTGCTGGACTTTTGAAATAAATGACAACGAAACCTTAGAAAATATTTTCTGTGCTACAGAAGTATTATCAAAAATTACAGTAAAGCCATCATTCTCAGCTATATACTGTACATTACAGAAGGTCCTCGGGTTATGACACAGTTCCATTCCTACAACAGTGATGTAACACAAATTTTGGTGTAAGTCAAAACACACCCTAGCCTAAGTCACTTACCTATCCTAACACATTTGCAAAATCATAATCTAGAACATAAACACACAAGTAAGCCACAGAAAAAGGAAAAGGATATAAATATGCTGTACTGTACACTGTACTATAGTAACAGAAAAAATGAGTGTAAAAAAATCCTTACCTTTAATTCTTTCTCACGTCTCAGTTTTTTGTAAGTTTTTATGGGAGTGAGCACTGTAAACTCGAAACGTCGTATGTCGAGACGTTGTAACCCGAGGACCCCCCATATATAGAAATCTCTCTCTCATCTGGGTGAGAGGCTGTACTTAGCAATTATGGTATTAAAAGAACTCTATTTCTGCAAGTTGTTTGAAACATTTCACAAAAATACAATTAAAAATAAAATAAACATTAGGTGGCACGGTGGCGCAGTGGGTAGCGCTGCTGCCTCGCAGTTAGGAGACCCAGGTTCACTTCCCGGGTCCTCCCTGCGTGGAGTCTGCATGTTCTCCATGTGTCTGCGTGGGTTTCCTCTGGGCGCTCCAGTTTCCCACAGTCCAAAGACATGCAGGTTAGGTGCATTGGCGATTCTAAAATTGTGCTTGGTGTGTGGTTGTGCGTGTGCCCTGTGGTGGGTGGGTGGGTGCCCTGCCCAGGGTTTGTTTCCTGCCTTGTGCCCTGTGCTGCCTGGGATTGGCTTCAGCAGACTCCTGGTAGTTAGGATATAGTGGGTGGGATAATGGATGGATAAATATTACTTTGCAAACCATCCATCTGTCCTTTTCCAATCTGTTTAATGTGATTTAGGATCACAAGGCAAGATGGGGTGTGAGTCCATCAAAGCCACCAGGCCACCCTGCTTGCAAATCATGGCCAATGTTTTATTCTTATGACTGTTTTTTATTTAGTTAGAACAGTACTCTCTTCAATAGTTTATGCATGTTAAGATCAAGATTCCTTCAAACTATCAAAAAATGTTAAATTGTGCAATGAATTTGTAGTTTCTTTCATTGTTTTATATCATGTTAAAAAGGCGCATAATATGGTTTATTACATGCAAGTGTTTAAAGTAATGTGTTACCAAACCAATGGTGTTTTCATTAAAACAAATTAAAGGTAAACTGCTTGGTAGAAAGCAAAGTGCTGGAGCTTTGAAATAAAATGACAACAACACCTACAGAAATATTGTCAAAAATAAAGGCCATCATTCTCAGCAGTCAAAATTATGTAAACATTTGAACGGCAGAAACAATTTCTTCACAAAACATCTAAACCTCAATCTCAGGTCTCAACCTGTTCACCATTGTGTTCAACAACAAGTACTATATGTGGCACATAAATTGTCTACAAAAATTGAATACAAGTATATACATAGCAGTACCGTTAGGTTTAACATAGATAGATAGATAGATAGATAGATAGATAGATAGATAGATAGATAGATAGATAGATAGATAGATAGATAGATAGATAGATAGATAGATAGATAGATAGATAGATAGATAGATAGATAGATAGATAGATACTTTATTAATCCCAAGGGGAAATTCACATACTCCAGCAGCAGCATACTGATACAAAAAAACAATATTAAATTAAAGAGTGATAAAAATGCATGTAAAAACAGACAATAACTTTGTATAATGTTAATGGTTACCCTCCTGGGTGGAATTGAAGAGTCGCATAGTTTGGGGGAGGAATGGTCTCCTCAGTCTATCAGTGGAGCAGGACATTGACAGCAGTCTGTCACTGAAGCTGCTCCTCTGTCTGGAGATGATCCTGTTTAGTGGATGCAGTGGATTCTCCACGATTGACAGGAGCCTGCTGAGAGCCCATCGCTCTGCCACAGATGTTAAACTGTCCAGCTCCATGCCTACAATAGAGTCTGCTTTCCTCACCAGTTTGTCCAGGCGTGAGGCGTCCTTCTTCTTTATGCTGCCTCCCCAACACACCACCGCGTAGAAGAGGGCGCTCGCCACAACCGTCTGATAGAACATCTGCAGCATCTTAGTGCAGATGTTGAAGGACGCCAGTCTTCTAAGGAAGTATAGCCGGCTCTGTCCTCTCTTGCACAGAGAATCAGCATTGGCAGTCTAGTCCAATTTATCATCCATAGTATGTAATGTGGAAATCTCTCTCTCATCTGGGTGAGATTCTGTATTTAGCAACTATAGTATTAAAAGAGCTCTATTCCTGCAAGTTGTTTGAAACATTTCACAAAAATACAATTAAAAATAAAATAAATATTACTTTGCAAACCATCCATCTGTCCTTTTCAAATCTGTTTAATGTGATTCAGGATCACAAGGCAAGATGGGGTGTAAGTCCATCAAAGGCCCAGTCGTGCCCACCCTTAACTCACACCAGGCCAGTTTAATTTAGCATTCACACTTGGATGTGGGATGGACAACCAGCTTTAAAAATAATAATAATCAAAAAAAATAAAAAGCAATGCCGGTGTCTGCGCCAGAATTTAAACACAGGACCCCAGTACTACTGACGGCACCACGGCCAACATTTTATTCCTGGTGACTGCTTTTTTTTTTTGCTTGGTTAAGAATTTCTGCAACAGTTTATGCATATTATGGTCCGGATCCCTTCAAACTACCCAAAAAATATTTTAAATATGTAATGAATTCAGAGTTCCTAATGCCTGGTAAAGCAGGAGTTACTCTGATTTGCAAACTAAAAAGATTACAATATGCAAGCTTTCGAGGCAACTCAGGCCCCTTCTTCAGGTTGATTACATCTTGCCTGAAGAAGGGGCCTGAGTTGCCTCGAAAGCTTGCATATTGTAATCTTTTTAGTTAGCCAATAAAAGGTGTCATTTTGCTTCGCTTTTCTCTACATTCATAATGGCTAACACGGTACAACACCCTAGTACTCTGATTTGCAAAGAATGCATTCTTAAGCTGGGTGGTGCTTGCTGTTCTCAGCTCAATAATTTCAGCATTTTATGACATACCAGGTAGGGGTAATGAGTTGCAGAGGATGGATTAGCTCAAGATTTTGGATTGTTTCTTTCAGACTTCATATAAAGACAGAGACTAACATCAGAATAAAGAAGAAAAGAAAACGGTGCAATTGTCGAAGTTAAGTGACGCTAAAATCTGCAGTCACTGCAGCCCTCCACGACTGAACTTGAGGACCCCTGCAGTAAGGGCTTGATCATTTTGCTTTCCATAGGCCCTAAAATACTGATTGTACTGTATATGAATTGACCTTCTCCCAGCTAACATCTGCTAAACTGCAGACACGCATTTGGAGACATGCTACATTATACAGGGTTTTTGAAATAATGAAAAGTTTTGCAAACATGTAAAACAGTATTTAACACTTTTTCTCAATGTGTATTGGAACAACAGACATATTGACAACTTCTGAAAATTAAAGCCTCCAGGAAATTAGAAGCTCTGTTTATTTATGATTAGAGATTAACAAAGGGGAATTCAAATTTTCTCTCTCACACACCCACACACCCTACTGTACTGTACATGACTTCTTTGCTACACATCAATTTTCAAATTAAACTGGCAAGTCTGCTAATGTCGTCCCTTTTTCGTTTCAGTATATTTCGATGCGATAAGCTGTATTTTTACATTTTCAGGGAAACCTTGTATTGACCTTTTGTCAGCTACAGATCTGATATGACTTGTAGGGAAAAAGGGGAATGCTGTGTGACTTACAGACAGTTTACTTTATTTAGATTTTAGTGTCTTAATCTAAAGAGACATTAATTGAACTTCATTCCTAAAAATACATTTTAATAGCTGCAGTATTTAACAAAAAGATTAGGATACTGACAGTAGAAAGGTGAGTGCTTTTTTTTTCTGAATATACAGAAAGTTTCATGAACGCAGTTATTCAGCCATTCCTACAGAGACTAAATTTGCAGAGACATTTTAAAAGACGTGTCCTCCTGGCTAAAAGTGCAATGTGCCTGTCAGCTCACTGCCGGGAGAAGAGGCTGTCACTCCCAGAAGTATCATGGGGTCATTAAATGCTGTCCTGGCTCCACCTACAGGTCAGTTAATAAATTAGCACTGTGAGACACTCACCCACAGCCTTGAGATCTGCAGCCCAGGAGGGATGGAGTCCTTTAACTCAAAAGAGCAGGAGGGAAGACTGAACCCTAAACAAGAGGATTCTGAGCAGGGCCATTCATTCAAGTGTCTTCTAGCGACGTGCTAACAAAGCTGTGGCTGCCACTGAATAAATAAGCGCGTACAAGGCTCTCATAAGTATCATTTGTTGTCATTTTTTTCAAGGGGAGATTTTTCTTTATTATTTTGAATATTGAAGAGAGTTTTTAATCCAAAATTGCTTTTAAACATATTAGTATTTCAGAAACACTAATACTCTAATATATCGTTACTAGTAAAATTATCTAAATTTTGAAAAAACACATTTCATTGCATGTTACACTAAGCATTAACAGTTTTGGACTATCGTGCTTTTACAATCTTAGATGTTCTACAAATGGCTTTTGCTTTACATGTTATTTTTATTTTGTGGAGATGTGGGAGGCGGCGCAGTGGTTGGCCTTGCTGCCTCAAATCCTCAAACGTAGTTGCACTTTGCACATTCTCCTTGCATTTATTTTAGCTTTTCTCTGAAATCCCGAAGACTTGCATGCTTCGTTTTTTTGGTTGTTCTAAACTGGTCCTGTAGAAGCAAATGTGGGTGGGTGGTTGAGCATTAGAGTGGGTCCAGTGAAGGATCGGTGCCCCGTCCAGAGCTGTTCCTGCCTTAGGCCTGATGATGCTTGGGATGAATTGAAGCCCCCACAACCCTGGAGCTCTGATTTGTTAATGCCTGAATGGCTGGAAGTACTGTATGACAACTTGATATTTGTTCTTGGCTAATATACTCTGATGACCACAGTAATAAGACAACACAACTCTGAGGTGCTGGAATTTTCAAAGATTTACTTCAAGTCTAAACTTCGTTTTCTAGGTAATGGATCACATCTCCAAAACAGTAAAACAAAGCTCTCCTTATGTATCAGTTTGTCTTTTACCACTCACATTCTGTCTTTCTCTAACCACTCCTGCTTGTTGTTTCCTGACTCCCAGCTCACTCCTTCCTTCTGCTCCAAACCTTCTCCTGTCACTCATTTCCTAAGTGGTGTGTCCGACTCTTACCAGATAGAGCCCCTTTTTCCCAGTCCCACCACTTACTGCGCTCCACCCTTTCTGTTCCTTCATTGTCCATCACCAGATGCAGTCACAATACTGTTCCCTATATGGCACCAAAAATTTTCTATGGTGCCATTTTTAGCCATTTATGGCACTTGTGTCTACAGCCCTGCCAATCCCAGGAAAGACTGCATGGCCTTTGAAAGAATAATAAAGAGACGATGAATCACTCTCTCAGTGTTTAAATTTTATGAACCTGTGGCTCTCTGATCATTATTTATTACCTAAAGTAAATAAGTAAATACTTTATTGTCCAAACAATATGAGTTGCATTGAATTTGATTCAGTGAGACTCATAAGAATAAAACATTGTGATGGACAACGTGGATGGACTGGCATCCCTGACCGGAATGGATGATGTTCCCTTACCCGACCAGGATGCTATCATAATGAAGGTACAACATGGATGGGTGGGCGTCCCTCCCGACATATCTACTGCTCACTGTCCCAGCTGGGAGGCCACTATTGAGGCACCACATGGATGGATGATGGGGGCTTCTTCTCAAGATGTTCCCCCAGTGCACTAAGTGGCAGTGTTCCTTTGGTATGGCTCCTGTTTGGACACCCGCAGGGGTGTGTGGGATGTGGAGGGCAGCCTTGTTAGGATTTCTCACTAGAGGGCACTGATGGGAGAAGATTCTCTTGTTTTATTGCCGTTTGGACTGACCTGGAAGTGTTTGCTGGGTGTAGAGTTGTGCCACCGGAAGTATTTTCCCAGTCCAGCATATAAGAAGCCATTCTATCTCACCTAAATAAATATTTTTGTATTTAACATAGTATCTACAAACAGACTTTTTCTTCAAAATACACACTACCCCAAACACAAGTCTTTCCTTCTTTCTTCTCCACAAAGCTCCAGGTGAGCTTTCTACATCTCCTTTCCCAACTCCAAGACCCCTGAGAGGAGTGAAGGGAAAAGAAGGAAAGAATTGTGTTTGGGTTTGTTGCTATTGTAAACAGAAACCTTTATGAAGATACTTTATTAAATAAAAAAAAATGATTTGAACCCTGGACTTGTGGGGAGGAAGTTGTTGTCTGGTGTTTGGAGGCTCTGTTGCTCCCCCTATAGGCCACAACATTAATGTCAATTGTACAGCAGAAGAACACTGAAAGGCCGGTTTCACATGAACGCACTTAAACATATTCATCAAATTACTCTTAAGACCACGGGATGTGTGAAATAAATATTTTGCCCAGGATTCATGGAACTCTGAATTAGTTGTACAGTAATATTATCCATCCATCTGGTTTCAAAGCCACTTAATCCAGTTCAGGGTTGCAGAAGTCAGGGCTCATCCCGGCGGCTGTAACCGAATATAACATTCACACTATTTGTGGAAGTATTGTAATACAGTCTTTGTAATTTGCTCTGACAAAACACAGATTGCTGAAGTCATTTTTTCTTGAGAGTTTACTTTATTCCAGTGATTAAATATGTCCTGCTTTTATAATATTTTGCAGGTTGCAACAACAAACAATAAAGGATAAATGAGGTCTTTCTCTAATTAACATTCAGATCTTTGTTCTAAGCCCGTTTTGTTCCACTTAAAGGTTCTGACGCCAGAATGTTTCTGAAAGACCAGTTAACTCTACTCTTGGCATTTTCTCATTTAAGTGACAAGGCTACTCCTTGATTCTAACTCATATTCAAAAATAGCTACTGCTGCTTCCTTCTCTACAGTACTTTTATTTCTATCTCAAAAACCCATAAAACAAGAACTCTGTCACTTATTGGACTGCAGAAATAAGTCCATTGAGGTTGGCGGTGGGTGTAGATGTTTCCTATTTTTAATCAGTACAAGAGCATCAAATGCATTTAAAGAATACAAAGAATGAGTAAGAACCTGAGAGATTTCCCACAAACTGACAGGTGGCAGCACAGCTGACCTCTACGGCTAAGGAACACAGCGCAGAAAAGATGGGGGATAAGAGAGTAAGAAGAAGTGGCTGATGTCACCAGGAAGTGCATCACTAGCAGTGTTCTAAAATGGTCTCTGCACAGTGGACCACTGGAGCTCTCCTCTTAGCTCACACCATAAGGAGACAGCCTCTGAGCCGGACATTGCACATTTACAGCTGACCACCGGCATTTCACCACGGTGCGGATCTACAAACTGAGATGCTTCATGGTGTGAGTCTACAGCAAGTCATTTGGTGATAAGGATAGGATTTGCAAAGCATACAGGTGGAGTGTAGTGGCAACACTGCGCAGAAAAGCTGACAGAGATACCAATTCTGAGCTAGATGTCGCAGGTTTGCAGTTGATCACCGGCAGTTCACCCCAGTGGGAATCTACAAACTGAGCTGCTTCATGGTTTGAGTCCACAGAAAGTCATTTGGTGATAAGGATGGGATTTGCACTATTGCCAGGTGGAGTTTATTGGCAACGTTGTGCAGAAAAGCTGACAGAGCGACCACTCCTGAGCCAGATGTGGCAGGTTTGCAGTTGACCACCAGCAATTCACCACACTTCAAATCTACAAACAGAGATGCTTCATGGTGTGAATCCACAGCAATGTGCTGTGCACTGTGTCCAGTTATTTGGAGCTGACTTCACTTGATTGTCCTTTTCAGTGATTATTGGTGTTCAGGGATACAGAGACCCCCATGACCACCAGATAGACCTCTGGGTATGGGGACAACCTTGGAACTTTCTGACAGCTGACTTGCTTCCAGGATGGTGCCTGAAGCTGTACTATGATTAACATTTTCTTTATTATTATCATTTTTCTTAGCCATTAAAAATCATGAAAACCTCTTTTTGGGAATTTTGAAAGGTCAGGGAGCTGTATTGTCTATTTTTGGTTCCTGATGTGTTTTTCACATTGTTGAAAATTTTTTATTTCTCTCCCGCAATGCCATTTTTTTCATAATTAGGATTTGACATTATTTCAGATCCACTATTTTGTGCTGACTGCAAAAAGTGGCAGTAGCTTTTAAGTAAGATGTTAAAATGAGGGCACTCATATAAAAATCAAAAATTTTGTTATGGGGGAGACTTTAATAATTTTGAACATCGTGGAAAACACATCGGCACCAAAATAAATGCAATCTCAGGGTTCCTTGACCTTCAAAATCCTCAAAAGTAGGTCTTGATGGTTTTTAAAAGTGAAGGACAAATTATATAGAAAAAAATAAGAAACAAAATCCCAATCGTGATACACTGAGGATACATAAGAACAGGAAGAAACTGGACAAACAAGAGGAGACCATTCAGTACTTCAGGCTCACTTGTTAAGTTAACAGTAAAGCAGACCCAACCTCTCAACCCGATTCTTCTTAAACGTTGTCAAGGTTTCTGCTTCAACTCCATGACTCAGTAGTTTTTTTCCAGATTCCCACAACCCTTTGAGTAAAGAAGTTCTTCCTGGCCTAAGTCCTATTTGCATTTTCCCAAATTGATAAAGAGTAGTATAAAGTTGGAAAATGAGTTGGAGTAAAAACTCAATAGGTGGAAGGAAAGAAAGGCTGGACCTGAAAGTGAGTGATGGAGTATAGAAAACTGACTGAGCCACACCACTGGGCACAAGCCTTTGATGGACTACTAGTCCATTTCAATACACCCAGTCATTCACACTGATGCTCAATGACCTAACAGCATGTCGTTAAGCTGTGGGATGAAATTAGCGGGCCAGGCAGAAATGGATTCATTAGAATTAAACTCACCTTGTGTGTGTGTAGTGTTCTTCACTGACTACAGGCTTGGAGTACTTGAACAAGCTTTCAGCTATAGTTTCCCTACATGAAAACACAATAAACAGAGTGACTTCCACTGGCTTATCATGGACACATCATGACAATGCAGCCAATTTACATGACAATTGAGATATGAATAATAGACAAAGCAGGTGAAAAACACTCAGGTCAACAGCATTAATGGAATAAACAAACCTGTGGGTCCACGGTCAATTACAACACAGGCAAAGTTCAAGGAAGTCGCAGCTCTGACGTAGACCAGCTGGCTACACACAGTCATCACAGATAAGTACATGTTGGGCAGTCTAATGAGATGATTGCATTACATTCAGATTTTGAGGAAGTTATATCATTTTAGTTAAGCAGAGATTAAGAGGAGGTACAATTTATCATTTGTTGTGCAGAAAATGAGTTGCGTGGATCCTAATTGTTACTTAAATAAATTGTTCAACAGGGACACAGTTTGAAACTAATAAATTTCACACAAATGTGAGAAAGTTTTTATTCGCACAGAGAATTATACATACATGGACTAACTTATCAAGTATTGTGGAAGGAAGTAAAACTTTAAGGACCTTCATCATTAGAATTGATGATATTTTGGAGACATTAGGTGAATGTAACTGGTAAGCTTGATGGGCTAAATGGCTTGTTCTTGTCAAAATTGCTCTAATGTTCTATCAGTTTATCCTGGTATTTCAAAGTTCAGTACTTCCAATATCATTTCCAGTGGGCAGGAGTAGCAGTTTGGCGATGTAGTGCCACTGCAGGACATCATAAAGAGAAAGAGAACGGAGAAGAACAGTTCATAATGATTGTCATGGTTATATAATTATACAAATGACTAATAAACAGAGTTGTAATATGAACAGTGTTGTACATGAGCGCTATGGGAGCACACCAAGGATCGGACCAGGCAACCAGACGGTACACAGACGGTAACCAACTTTTCTTTTTTAACCCGCAGACAGGAGGACAATTCCCAAGAGTATGCGTAATGTCACTGCCAATACCACAAAGGGCACCCCAGCCCTGCCTTCGGGACAATTACATAGGAACACAAAGCCCCAGAGGTCGACATTCACTTATGAACCAGCAACTGATGACGATAGAATGTGCACCTAAGAAGTAACTAAAACTTCTCTTGTTCCAAGACCACAACATCCTTTACCCATGTTTCAATTGTGTTGTGTGCTCAACTTACATGGGGCTACCTACTGAAACCCCCAACTCCATGTGGTGTTGGTCTCTTTCTTTTACAAGAGTGAATTAGCAGCTCTAATCACAGGATGCTGGATTTAAGTAGTAAGACTGATAAGGCATCTTTTATGCAAGTAAGCAGAATATTTAAAAACTTTAGGACCATGCATCTAAAAGCCTGACCTGTTCTTTGGACAACCTTAGCAGGCTGGCAGATTGAGATCATAATGTACACTCAGGTATGCATTTATTAATAAGTTCAAGAAGGCATGGGGAGCCTTTATATTTAAGAAGAATGATTTTGAAATAAGGTCTAAACTTAACTGGAAGCCAGTGCAATGACATAAGAACAGGAGTTACGTGGTTGTACATCCTAGTTCTAGTAATGATTCTTGCAGCAGAATTTTGAATTAATTTAAAGTTACAAATAAAACAATTTGAACAGCCTGTAAATAACTAGTTTCACTTGAAAAATGCATAAATTATCCTTTTTGTGTCTTCCATACTTATGAAACATCTTCATTTTTTGATACTTTTTAACCAGAAAAGTAGGTTTTAAATAGCAATTAATGTATGTTGGTGTCAAAGACAATGTCTAAAGCTGATGTCACATTACGTGAGTTCTAGTTGTAGTGTATGCCAGACTTGCCAACTGCATTTGCTGATCTTATCACTGGACCATGTCAATTTACATGACTGAAAATCATTGAGTATGTCAAAATTGCTTGCCCCTTTTTCTGACAGGTGAAAGGTACAAAAGGTTAGCAAGTACAGCAAGTATTGACATAATCTCAGCCCTTTCTTTTCTTTTCCCATTCTGTTATGGTATGTAAAACATGACACATCAGACTTGCAAGGTCCAAAACACCTGCATTCCACACCTCATCCCTGCATTATATGCATTGTACTTTTGGATGAGCATTCATTCGTCACATATCAGCTCACATACACACATATGGGTTTGATTTTGTCAGGACAAGTTGTGGACTAGTTGGAGTGAGTCGCTGGGTATGTCAGATTAGGCAAGTTAAAGTCATGAGAGTGTGCCATGACTGCCCCCTACTCGCTAAGAACATATAAATAAAGGCTACAACTGAAAATCTCTGGAAAAGTCGTCAAATGTAACACAGCCATAACTTGCATACCATTTTCGTGAAACTAACACCTAGGCTAGTGGTTATCAAATTCAACCCTGGGGACCCCCTGTGGCTACAGGCTTTAGTTCCAACAAGTTTCTTAATCAGCGAGTCGTTAAAACATTTAACTGAACTAATTGTTTAATTAGCTGTCCTTTTCACTTCTTCTCTTATTTTGAAATCAGTATAGTGCATTAGTGTTAAATTTACATTTATGACCAACTAAGAAATATAAGCATTTATTGCCTATATCTTTAGAAGGTCCAATTCTATCATTCTTTTTTATTTCACTTTTTATTTCTGTGGTGTTTGCCCTTTTAATTTTTTTTGAATGCTAACAACTGCTAACAAGCATATCAGAGACTGACTAATAAAGGGCAGCTACTTTACTGTTAGGCACTTGTGTGCTTATGTGTAAGTACTGGCATAATAGAACATTAAAAAGAATAAAACACTTAAAAGGAAAAAAAAAGAATTCCTTATGTGTCTAAATTCCTGCATCATTCAGCAAAAAGAGCCATTTTTTAATTTCTGGACAGATGCAAGAGACACAAACTGGTAAGTAACAGACAGACAGAGATAGATAGATAGATAGATAGATAGATAGATAGATAGATAGATAGATAGATAGATAGATAGATAGATAGATAGATAGATAGATAGATACTATTTTTTCATTAAAAATAATCTTTATTCCGTTATCCAGGAAAAACACAAAAACATTTAATATTTACAATTAACAGGAACTAAGAACAAAAGAGTCATCCCCTTCCATTATTAATGTGCTTTCTTTCAATTTTTTTTCAAACGCGCTCCCATGCTCCTCCCACGTCTTGCCCCACCGAAAAATCTTGTTCTATTCGTACATCACACACAGTTGTTTCTTCTTCCTACTTCACTCCACTACACACATAAAATTCAGACATCCATCCATTTTCCAACCCGCTGAATCCGAACACAGGGTCACGGGGGTCTGCTGGACCCAATCCCAGCCAACACAGGGCACAAGGCAGGAACCAATCCTGGGCAGGGTGCCAATCCACCGCAGGACACACACAAACACACCAAGCACACACTAGGGCCAATTTAGAATCGCCAATCCACCTAACCTGCATGTCTTTGGACTGTGGGAGGAAACCAGAGTGCCCGGAGGAAACCCACGCAGACACGTGGAGAACATGTAAACTCCACGCAGGGAGGACCCGGGAAGCAAACCCAGGTCCCCAGATCTCCCAACTGTGAGGCAGCAGCGCTACCCACTGCGCCACCGTGCCACCAAATTCAGACAAATATGTGTTATATTAGAATTAACTTCAACCATGACCACTACTACTCCAATTCTGCACATAAATTCAAGACATTCCATAAAATATTAGAAAACTACAATTTGATTGTTCTGTATAATTACCGTATATACTCGCGTATAAGTTGGGTCTTGAAACCCGAAAAATCAATCAAAAAAATCAGACCCCGACTTATATGCCCGTTCAAAAATGCAACACTTAATTTTTAATTTTTTTTTTTTTACATTTTCTTGCTTCCAGCTTCATATTTTCTTCTGATCGAACGCTCCATCATAGATAAGGGATGCTCTTACGATAAAGGTGCATGGCGGTGTGAGATACAAAAACAAACAGCGCAAACGTCGCTTCGGTATAGTTCAGGTATTACCGTATGGTCACATAGGCACGATAAATGGAAAAAACAAGGCCATGTGCTCCTTGGTTTCTGTCTCAGGTGGGCGTTAGCATATTATAATCTCTTGGACCAATAGCGTGAGTTTTCCGCATTCGACTTATACAACTGACATAAAATACCAGAAATTATATGGTAAAATCAAGCCCCGACTTATCCGCGGGAGAACTTACAGATAGATAGATAGATAGATAGATAGATAGATAGATAGATAGATAGATAGATAGATAGATAGATAGATAGATAGATAGATAGATAGATAGATAGATAGATAGATAGATAGATAGATAGATAGATAGATAGATAGATAGATAGATAGCATTTTAATTTGTTCCAAAGGGTTATTTGACATTTTACAGAAGCTAGCTAAAAACATCAATCAATAAATAAACATTATTATACTATTTTATGATAAACAATAAACCTATTTTCAAATATACACCATAATGACCTGAAAGGAATGAAAACCTAAAAAAAGAAAACTGCTGACATGGCTAAATATAAAAACAGCAGTCCAAGTCAGAGCGAGACATTATGCAGGCCTATTGATGTATGTATGAAGGAGCCCCAGTTGCGTTTCTTGACACACTTCTGCTGAGTAAAGTAATTGGGGCAATGACCTGAAGCCATAGTGGGCCTTCATGACTCAACTTCAGGACCCCTGATCTTGGCCAACTGAATTATAATGTGACAGGACCAAACTGCTGTCTGTATTACTCCCATTTATTTAATACCATTTCTGTTTTTTCTGTATTCAAAGACAAGTAGTTACATCACATCCAATCTTTTAACTCATTGACACAATTATTTAAGGGCAGAAAAGGAGAATTGTAATTTTATCTGAAGGAATGACATACTGTACATTATTTGAGGACCGTCTGCTTTCAAGTGAAAGGAGGTATTTAAAGGGTAGAAAAGTACCTAAATGCCTCCATTCAGGGCGATCCAGTGCAGACTGAATCGTTGTGATTTTTTGTTCAAAATTAAATAATATAGAAATATTTGAGCAGCACACACTTTAAATATAATAAGGGCCATGGTAGTCGATAGTCCAACATTTTTTCCTTTCAGTCCCCTTAATGTAAAATGAGTCAGCACAACAAAAACACTTCAATCTATGTATTCATGTTTCTAATGTGAAATATGAATTTGGAAGAGTACATTCAAAGCTGTGCATATGAAGATTTTTTGAAAGAAATGTTTTTCTTGGTGAACCACATTAGCAGCGTTGATTGCATATAAACACTCCTCCACATTACTGCTGACATTGTTTGTGTCATACTGACTTTTGTTGTACAGACCTAATTTAAAATCACATTAATTGTGTAATATGGATACTACAGATAAATGACAAGTAATAAATGCGAAAAATGGAGGTATTCATACCTCACCACCCTGGAACAGATTTAGTGCTCTGTTACAGTATAACAAGGAGAAAAAATCTCAGACATGTGGTAGTGGTTAAACGAGAAATGTAAAAAAGAAAAAAAAAGGTCAAAATTACTTCAGAAGTAAGACGTATATGTGTTTAACATCAAGTCGCTGCTTGCTGTCAAGAAACCCGGCGTTTCAATGTGGAAAAGTGAAAGGAAAGAAATGAAACAGTTTAACGTGGTTACATTAAAAGAGTAAGGAGTGTAAGTTTATTTATTTTCTTTCCCCCATTACATCTAGATCTCTTTAAACAAACGTATAATACACTGGGTGCAAAACCGTCATCCTGTGGAACAGAAGGAGAATTGTTTAAAATCTGTTAGGAGAAAATAACATTTAAATTTTTGCAAAGAAATTGTAAATTTTCGTTATGACCGTTGTAAGAACAATGACTCCTCCTCTCCTTGGAAGAAGTCGGGGAGCTGACAACATGTAGGAAATAATTACATTTATTTAAAGTGACATCAGATTATGGTATAAAATATCTTAGCATGACTCCATTTTTGCCTTTTAGTTTTCTTGCTAATAATTCAATATAAAAAGTAATTACAGTTCAATTAGCATAGAGAATCAACTATAAAGAAATATAATGTAAGTGCCTGTTGGGAATGTCTGGTATCCCCACCAGGTAACTCTTGGCCTGGAAAGGGGGCCGGAATAATGGAAGGGATGGAGGAGAAGATAGCCCTTTTAGAATGCATGCTCCCCCAACATGATAAAGGACAGTCCTTCTATGTCACCGCTCCCATTTACCTGCCTCAAGGGCATGCTGGGAACCCTAGTCCCATCAGACATCCCAGCCAAAGGGACGTGCATGGATGGACCACCCCTAACTTTAGGAAACTTCCACCTGAATCAGAGGTACCTCCTCTGGACTTTGCCCAAACACTGGAAGAACTTCTAGGGCCCGGCTTAAAAGGAGCCCTCGTGGAGTCAGGGTACTGAGGTAGAAGGGAACACTCACCAGAAGGAGCAGAAGGAGTAAGAGGACTGTTATTTAATTCATCAATTGTATCAGTATTGGTTGTGTTCATCTTAACAGCATTTGTGACAAATAAAAACATTTACTGAGCCTGGTGTCCTGTCTCAGCCAGGGTTCTTCCTGTGGCTGGGACTCAAGTTAGATAGATAGATAGATAGATAGATAGATAGATAGATAGATAGATAGATAGATAGATAGATAGATAGATAGATAGATAGATAGATAGATAGATAGATAGATAGATAGATAGATAGATAGATAGATAGATAGATACTTTATTAATCCCAATGGGAAATTCACAAGTTGATGCTTAACGTCGCTTTGGTTCATTATTGATTCATTAATTTATGAACATAATGTTTATTCTTTATTTTTAGTTTTGTCTATGTTTAAATGTAGCCAATGGTGTGTACCATGTATTTTAGGGGTGGTTCCCCAAGAGGCGAGGCCACCTGCCAATCACCACCAAGGACTGCCCTCCACTCTATAAATTGAAGGGCCTTCCATTGTTCCATGCAGTTCATTTTGAATGCGCTACGTAGTGGAGAGTTTACTTGTGTTTCTAATGTACTTATTGTAATTTCCCAGATTTGTGAACCTGTCCTCTAAATTTGACTTTTGCCTTGGGATTCTGTTTTGGGGCCTGTGTTTGCTGTGGATTTCCTGGCAATTCCTTTTGTGCTCTAAGGAGCTCCTTATGTTAAAGAGCATTTTTGTTGAAAATAAATCTTTTATTTTATAAAGATTCTTCAAGCCCCCTTTTGTTTCTAGTTGAAGTTTTGAAGGTAATCCTCCTAGAGGGCAATTTCAGAAATATATATGACGCTTATGTGCTTTTTCAGTCTCACAGTTCGTGATACTTGGGTCTGTGTTGGGTGATATTATGTCTATGGTTTTGGGGGCTCAGTGATGCCCCCTACTGGTTACAATAGTTAATCTATCTCCCCATCCATATATTTTCTACTCAGCTCATCCAGTTCTGGATTATGGGCACAGGGCAGACTCCCACTCACTCATACCGGGACACTTTGGAGTCGGTAGCTATTGGAACCTGCACCCAATGTGTCAGCATGCGCTGTATGTAAAGATGAATGCGTTGCCTCCATGTAATCAGAGATATTGTTTCTAAACTTGAGGTTATATTTAGCTTTATAATATCACTGGGTGAGACTTTCATTCTTAAAAGAATTTTTATAATATGATTGATATTACAAAAATGATGAAATTATTAATTTGTTAATTTTGTCTCCCATTTTAAAATTATCACATTAAACTTGATTTTCTTCATCCTTTTTACTGTCTTACACTAATATCAAGAGCTGGAACGGGGTAACATCCTTAGAGTTTTATCCTTATATCTGAAAAACTGGGCCACCAACCTGCACAACCATTAATTACTTGTTTCGTATTTTCATCTTTAAAATGGCATATTTGATTTGATGGAAATTTAAAGCGGATCATACAATATTAGCACCCTACAATAAATGAATTGAGCTCTAGGCAATGTAAAAATAAGAACTTCTGCTCCTGAAATGTACGCATCTGGAACAAATTAGCAAAATGAAAGACAAAAAGGTTAAAATGGTATGAAAAAGTTGACACTCTCTATAAAGGAGCCACTAATGTCTCTGACCCCTGTGCGGAAACAAAACACTTTAATTAACGTGTGTATACGAGTTTAACTTTAACTGCTTACAGCCTTTAAAATAGGCATAGAGATCAATTGCAATGTTGCTTTTGATTTATAACAGAACATGGAATTTTATTGAAATTGTCATGTGCCCAAAAAATGATGCAGCACGCTTGCGGCCAAAACCAGCAAATTAACTTTCATTTTAGTGTGGACATGTAAGAGACGCTATGAAATATCTTTGCCAATTAAAATTGTTGAATGCGAGAAAATAAACAGCGCTCACAAAGCAGATGGATTGTTAAGCTACTTCTGTCATCTGTGTCAAGAAATCCTTCCTAAGCGGTGTGCATTGAAAAAAAAGTGACATGAAAAGCAAAAAAGGCAAATTACCAGCAATGGCTTTTTCACCTTTCTAACTGCGTATTGTTAGGTTTTACTTTTTAAAGCATCTTTCCTTAATGAAGATGTACTCTCAAGCATAGAGCCATTGTTCACTTGTTTCTACGTGCAGGTTCAGTAACTCACTCATTGTCACACACCGAGTCCTTTGTGAGCATTGAATCGGTCACCAGTCCTGCGCCTCAGGCACTAGGCCACATTTTTGTGAAAGAAATTAACAATTGTGTTAATTCAGATACGGTGACTAATGCTATTTTATTCATTAAGGTATTATATTGTTACATGATTTATATTTTGAAGAACTAGTTTTTATAGACATAGTATATTACCCATCATTCATCTATGAATTTAAATGTTCATATTAAATAGGGGGTCCACTGCCAAGTCCATTGGTAATTGGAGTAGTCAATAGACCACCATAATTACTTTAAGTTTTCATTCAAGGGCAATTCAGCTTCCATCATATACAGATTTTTGCATTTCTCTGATTAACTAACTACACTTTTTTATGAAGGGTGGTATGGTGGCACAGTGGTAGCGCTGCTGCCTCACAGTAAGGAGACCTGGGTTTGCTTCCTGGGTCCTCCCTGAGTGGAGTTTGCATGTTCTCTCCGTATCTGTTTGAGTTTCCTTCCGGGTGCTCCGGTTTCCTCCAACAGTCCAAAGACATGCAGGTTAGGCACATAGGCGATCCTAAATTGTACGTAGTGTGTGCTTGGTGTGTGTGTGCCCTGCACTGGGCTGGCACCCTGCCCGGTGTTTGTTCCTGCCTTGCACCCTGTGCTGGCTGGAATTGGTTCCAGCAGACCCCCGTGACCTTGTGTTAGGATATATCGGGTTGAATAGTGACTGACTGACTTTTTTAAAAACTTAAAGATAACAGGAAACTTCTTGAAGTAATATCCAATAAAGTTTGTGCTTGCATCTTTCACATTATTATAACTATGGCCCTTTTAGTTCAGAATAGCACAGCTTGTTAATTCATATTGTGACCACAAGGAGCCAAAAGAATATTTGGGGCACCAGCCGGGCTACCCCGTTTAATTGTAAGGTGTCCAGCCACAGAAACAGAAACAAAGAAAGTTTTGGTGCACTAGGCACAATGATTAGGTGTATTAAGCCACAAACAAAGTATAGGAACCTAACCAAAGACTTTGTTAAATGGTGTGATTCAAACCACCTACAACTGAACACCAGCAAAACCAAGGAGCTGGTGGTAGATTTTAGGAGGACCAGGCCCCTCATGGACCCCGTGATCATCAGAGGTGACTGTGTGCAGAGGGTACAGACCTATAAATACCCGGGAGTGCAGCTGGATGATAAATTGGACTGGACTGCCAATACTGATGCTCTGTGCAAGAGAGGGCAGAGCCGACTATACTTCCTTAGAAGGCTGGCGTCCTTCAACATCTGCAATAAGATGCTGCAGATGTTCTATCAGACGGTTGTGGCAAGCGCCCTCTTCTACGCGGTGGTGTGCTGGGGAAGCAGCATAAAGAAGAGGGACGCCTCACACCTGGACAAACTGGTGAGGAGCTGGACAGTTTGACATCCATGGCAGAGCGACGGGCGCTCAGCAGGCTCCTAATAATTATGGAGAATCCACTGCATCCACTAAACAGTATCATCACCAGACAGAGGAGCAGCTTCAGCGACAGACTGCTGTCACTGTCCTGCTCCACTGACAGACTGAGGAAATTGTTCCTCCCCCACACTATGCGACTCTTCAATTCCACACGGGGGAGTAAACGTTAAAATTATACAAAGTTATTGTCTGTCTGTTATACCTGCATTGTTATCACTCTTTAATTTAATATTGTTCTTTATCAGTATGCTGCTGCTGGAGTATGTGAATTTCCCCTTGGGATTAATAAAGTATCTATCTATCTATCTATCTATCTATCTATCTATCTATCTATCTATCTATCTATCTATCTATCTATCCATCTAAACATTAAAAAACAAAAAGCAAAGTCCCTAAATGGGAGCTCCGTCTCTGTTACTGTTTGGTTTCAGAATAACAATAATAATAATTTTTTGCATTTATGAGCTGCCATCTTCTGGAGACCACCAGTTTTTATTGTGTCCCCAGTGGAAGGGGAGGAGCCTGCTTGGGGCTTGGCTTCTTCCTTGAGTTGCCTTTCAGAACTGTGGGTGGAAAAGAAGACAATGTTAGAAACAGAGCCCCCCTCTTGTCCCGGGGTGGTAATAATACCTCGACAGGACCAGGAAGGTCATCACTAGGTGCACACACATGACAATATTCACCAAAAATGTTTAACTTGATGTCTTCCTGAGAACAAAAAATCTCTGTGATGCTATGCTAAAGCGCACTAGTAGGAAACATTGCTAGTTGTCTGGTTGAAAGATATGTTCCAATGTTAGGAACGTCTTCTTAACCAGCTTTAATTTGAATCCTCTGATTTTTAAATTAACACTCCAGAATAGCGGCTGCCTCTGATTCTCTTTGAGTCAACTTTGATTGACAGTTACCCCGCCCATAGACACACCCACAATGCCTCCGGTCTGCAGTAACCCTTCCCTATTGACTAAACCCATCCATCCATTTTCCAACCCACTGAATCCGAACATAGGGTCACAGGGGTCTGCTGGAGCCAATCCCAGCCAACACAGGGCACAAGGCAGGAACCAATCCTGGGCAGGGTGCCAACCCAGGTCTCCCAACTGCGAGGCAGCAGCGCTACCCACTGCGCCACCATGCCGCCCTATTGAGTAAACCAAATTACAAAAACATACAATCTAGTTTGCTGTTCAGCAGAGCTTCGGAACCATGATTTTTGGGCCTTGTACAGAAGACATTTGCGTGTTTTGCAGCTTTTTTTATAGGAAATTATTTCATTGTAATGAATTTTGCAGATAATGCAGAACTGTAGCCCTGTCTCTTCCACCTGATGCCCTATTTAAAAAACCCACTGACCAGAAGTTGATGTTCATTTCGGAACCAGCTACCAAAGAGAAAGACCTTTAGGTGGCAATGAACTTCTTGGGCTGAAAATCCACATTCAGCATTTGTGCTATATTTTTCATTCTTTTTTCTTATTCATCTGGATGTTAAACGGGGCTCCTGACAGAACCCCATATCAGGTGTCCATTTACAATAGTTACATTACAGTATATTGCATACAGGCATGTGAAGAATGGAATGGAGGCATGTTACTACTGTATATCAAGATATTTGATAGAATATATGCTGGTATACTTGAAGGAATGTACCTGCTCACTTACAAACACATAATAAATATAGTTATTTATATTAAATGTGTGGGGCGGCACGGTGGCACAGTGGGTAGCGCTGCTGCCTCACAGTTGGGAGACCTGGGGACCTGGGTTCGCTTCCCGGGTCCTTCCTGCGTGGAGTTTGCATGTTCTCCCCGTGACTGCATGGGTTTCCTCCGGGCGCTCCGGTTTCCTCCCACAGTCCAACGACATGCAGGTTAGGTGGATTGGCGATTCTAAATTGGCCCTAGTGTGTGCTTGGTATGTGGGTGTGTTTGTGTGTGTCCTGTGGTGGGTTGGCACCCTGCCCGGGATTGGTTCGTGCCTTGTGCCCTGTGTTGGCTGGAATTGGCTCCAGCAGACCACCGTGACCCTGTGTTTGGATTCAGTGGTTTAGAAAATGGATGAATATTAAATGTGTGCCAGGGCCACACAGTTATTAGTAATGTCTCCATCACATCCTCAAATCAATTCTTAGACCCCGTCACTGTCCTTCTGTGTGTGGAGTTTGAGCCCCCATTCATCCCCATTTGTACTGTAGTTTTCCACCCTCATCCAGAAGACATGTGTTACATTACGTGATGCCAAGTTGGCTTGCTGTATGTGTACGTGTGTGTCTAACACTCCATACAGGACTGTTTTCTGCCTCATGTGATAGGCTCCAGCCTCTTCAGACCAGACCATGAAATGGAATCAGCGTGTTTGGAAATGTGCATAATTTCACAAACATTTTATATATGTGTATATGTACTGCATATGTATGTGTGTCCATTTGTGACTTTGCAAAGTCAGAATTTGACTTCATATATTTGTCCAGGTTTCAATTTTACACATTTTTACTTTTCGTACATAACTTTCGAAGAGAAGGGAAGGGCAAGAACTCTAAAGCTTGGCTCTGTGTGCGGTAGGCAAGCTAACAATCTCAGTGCCCCAGAGGAGATGGGTAAGCTAAGCAGATATGGCGAGAGCGGCTGTGATCAGTCAGAACAGCAGGAGAGTTATTAACTTAGCCCTGAAACACCTACTTAATATAGGGCTAGTGGTGATAGCTAACAGAGCCTGGCTAAGGTGACAGCTTTTGGACCTGCTTGAGGAAATCCAATTGAAAAGCAGCCAAGAGGAACAACAAGCTAGAAACAGATGTTGCTCCAACTACCAGTGAATGCGCACCACACAGGCAGGAATCTATTGAAGACATGACATAAAATTATGATGCCTTTTCGATATTCCATGTCTGAACTTTGCCTTTGACACATTTTAAGTATTGCTATAAAAAAACAGGGTGTACATTCATCAGATTCATGACTAAAGTCGTGTTATTTCATACAAATGGTATTTGATACAGATGAAGCCAAATGTTGAAATGTATAAAGTATTAGGGGCCCCAGAAAACAGAGCCTCACTAATTTGCCAAAAGGTAAATATCATGCCACAAGCCACCCATGTGGAAAATGAAAGAGCTGCTGAATCTGTCTTAAATGTTTTAGGATTTGTCATTTGTATTTTAAATTCAAGTAAATGTTTATTTACCTTTACACTTGCAAAGACAATAAAATTTGACACCGAAAAGGGTATGTTTTTGAAAGGTGTTCCTTGCTGTTTCATTACATATGAAAATTTAAATTAAATTTGACAATCATATTTACGATATAATCAAATGCGGTGTGATTAGAACCAATATTTGATTGTCATTTATTATTATATTTGCAGAATTCCAACTGATTTTTAATAGACACATATAAAATGCAACACGGTTTTGAAGTAAAACTGAAGGTTTAAAAGCACATCATGATTAATTTTGATACTTTAATTATATTGTAGTATTTCTCTCTGAAGCTAATTTTAAAAAAGTCAAATAAAACAAATGCATTAAGAAATAACATGCTACAACATAAGCTCAATTAGCAATTCTACGTTTCGTGCATATTAATGTGAATGCAGCCAAGTGGGCTCTGACCTGGACTGGTGCCCCCACCTGGCAGGATCCTGCATTGCATCCAGTGCTACAGAGACAGGGCATCAGCCCCTCGTAAAACTGAACTGGATTAGGTAGGCTTGAGACTGTTATGTTAAGTTATGTCTCTTTTTGTTAAGACGTTCAAGTATCTTCTGACATTTCACATGGCTTAGCAGCCAACTGTCAGAGGAGACTGACTGGAGACTCAAAACCCTTGAGGCTTTCAAAGTCCTCAAAGGCATTGATAAAATAGACCCAAACAGTGAATCACATAATCAAGGACACAAGTGCAAATTAAAGGGGAAGTGCATTTAAGACTGAAGCCAGGAAGCACTTCTTTACGCAAAAAGTTGTGGGACTCAGGAACAAACTAGCGAGACATGTAGTTGAAGCAGAAGCGGGATGATAGGGATAATGAGATACTTTCATTCAGCTATTAGTTAAACAAACGAGCTTGATAGACTGGTCTCCTCTTGTTAATCAAATTTATGTTCTTATCTTCTTATGTTTGCTCCTCTCAATTGTATGTCTAATCAGAACGTCAGCTCACGCGTGTGGTAAAGCCAATAGTGCACTACTCTTATCACTGTCATGTGGAAACTTGCCAGACAGTCATGAATCCTTCTTTTGGCCTCCTCAGTATTACTTTGTGTAAATTCCGTAATATATGAATAGGCATGTCTAGCTGTTCATTTACATTTTCGTAAATCTCATAACTGTCATTTCATGGCCATATTATTTCATGTTGGCATTTGATACAGAGGTCATGTAGTGTTTTTGGTTTAGGTCTCAGATTCTGACCTTTGCTAGTGTCACACAAGTGTGCATGGGAGACACCTAGAGGGCTTAAATAATAGTAGTACCATGCCAGACCAGGGGGTGGCGAGCTGCACTAACTTTCTCTTTACGCCTTCTGCAGACTATCCTTGGGAAATCCCACTAGGTACCGGCGTCATTGATAACATTACTTCCGGAACTGGCGCTCTGGCTGACGGCACTTTCCAGTCTCAACGACATCACTTCCGGTTCAGATGACGTCACTTCCGGTCATGGCCTTTGAAGCCACCATTTTGCCAAACTCAAATCAGTTCTGTTTTGGACATTGTACCATGCACAAATCATAAGAAAATACCCATTTTGCATCCGGGGATATTATACGGGTGGCTGCCCCAAACCTTTGATGTTTCCTGCATCTCATTGTGACACTAGTTTAGTTTATCTGACTCTGATTCTGTCTCAGCCATTTGGCAGCTTCATCTCCTCATTTTTATTTTAATCATGCATAGCGATGTGTAAAACAATCTGTGCAAATTGAACTTGCTGTTTAATTCACATTGTGTTTAATTTCCAGTGAAATTTGTGCCACTGACACAACAAGAGAAGTGTTTAGTTTCTGTCTAGAAGCGTTTTCACAAATTCATTTCATCTTCTTGTCATTTTGTCTGCCTATCATTTAATATTCAAATACAGATCTCTAGTGAAAAAAGAAATCACGAATGTATGCATATCCTTAACTAGGATATGGTGGATGTTGGGTAACCACACGGGACTTTCTGTGTACTTTCTGTGATGAAACAATAATGTGCACAATGGTGTATTTTAGTGTGTCTTTGTACAGATAATATGTAGCATGTCACATTTTTAAAAAACATAGTGCACTCCTCCTGAGTGATGTGAATGAGACTCATAAACGGACTTGATTTTACTGGCGTGGTATTTGTATTACATGCATCACGCAGATTGCAGAAAAGAATACGGAAGAAAAAATGAAGCCCTATGAAGAAGTATTGCTTGTTTTCCACCCAAACAAAAAACTTTTAAGAAATCAAATAACTGTTCAACTGTGAAATCTCCTTTGGAACTTAACGTCTGTATCAGTTTCACAAAACTTTATGCAAGTCGAAACTTGCCTGTTTCTTGCTATTAATAATTTAATGAACATCAAAAACCACTACAATACTCAATACACAATCAATAAACTGAACATGCAATGGAAAAATTACATAACAGTTTAAAATTATAGGGGAAACATTATATTATAATTATATTATATAATTATATTATAATCTATATATATAATTCACAAAGTCGCAGCCAGAAGGGGAAGACACCCATGAAAGCACACACACCAAAACAAGACACCCTTGAAAGCACGCAAGAAGGGGCGTGGATTCACTAAGCCGCCGACAAGTAGGAAGGAGCCACGCCCACCAACTCTAAGACCATTGGATACGACGACAACTCGCAGAGCCACACCCACCAACTTGGACGCACCGCCTCAGAAAAAACGCCGTCATTTATGTTCGTCTGTGCAACAGTGCACATGGACCTCTGAGCCACGTTGACTTTTCGGTTATGACGCACGACCACGTGCACCATCGCAAACTGTTTTAAACGCTACATACAGCAATTCGCATCTGCGACAAACATGCGTCTTCTTACATGGTCCTGCAGGAACACGGAAGACATTTCCCCGCTCATGACCAGGCGGTGTGTATGCTTCGAGAACGAGGGTGGACGCGGCAGGACCATCTAAAAAGAGGCTGTGTATCAATATATATAATTCACTAAGCCGCCGCCAGAGCAAGCAAGACACCCATGAAAGCACGCACTGTTTTGAAAGCAGTCAACTCACAAAGCCCAGCCCTCCAACTCGAGCACGCGTCTACCCACGCTCTCAAGGCATTCACGGTGCCTGCTCATGTGCCCGGACGAAACAACTCACTTTCATCTTTGCTACAGTACACATGCACAACTGAGCGACGTTGACTTTTCATTATTCTTTTCTGTTTTAGCTGCATTTCCATATATAATCCACCAAGTCGTCCGACCGTGGGATACAAACGACAGAGCACCGCCCAAGAACTCGAACCACTAGAGAGACACGCCCACCAACTCTAAGAGCACCAACTCTAATACGCCTGCCCGCCTGACTGTTACCAGCGTTCACCACAATGTACTGGAGTGTAAAACCATCACAACTATCAGACGCTCTCAAGGCATTCACAGTGCCTGCTCATGTGCTCGAACACAACAACTCGCCACACACAAATCTTGCTTAATTTGACTCAACACGGGAAACCTCACCCTGACCGGACACAGAGAAGATTGACAGATTCATAGCTCTTTCTCGATTCTGTGCATGGTGTTGCATGGCCGTACTTAGTTGGTGGAGCCATCTAAGTCTGGTTAGTCTAGTTAATTCTGAAAATGAATGAGACTCCCTCCTGCTTAATAGTTACGCAATCGCCAAGCGGTAGGCGTCCAACTTCTTAGAGGAACAAGTGGCTTTCAGCCAGGTGAGATTGAGCATTAACAGTTATGTGATGTCCGGTACTACACGCGCGCTACACTGAATGGATGAACGTGTGTCTACCCTGCGCCGACAGGCGTGGGTAAGCCGTTAAACCCCATTCGTAATGGGCACCGGGGCTTGCAATTGTTCCCCACGAACGAGGAATACCCACTGAGTGCGGGTCATACGCTCCCTCTGAATACGTCCCTGCCCTGTGTACGCACCCCACCCCCCTCCTACTACCATGGTCAGGTGACTTGGATTATATATAGAAAAGCAGCCGGAACCGCAAAGAACAATGAAAGGACAACGTGGCTCAGAGGTGCACAGACGACAGCGACTCAGGTGAGGAGTTGGGGGCAGCAAGTCTTTGATAGGCTGCAACAAAATGATGAAAGAACAGAAGCATTTTTTGTGCAAGATTTAATATGCACAAGCGGTAACACTGCAAAACCAGCCCAAACCTGAAAAGATGGCTGGCAAAAAGTGGCTGACAAATTAAACGCGTGTGCATTGTACTTACTGAATGCAGTGTTACGGATTTTGCAAATGTTCCTTTTTTTCCTTCTGCTTAAAAAACATTTAAAAAGCGGCGTGATTATGTGGCGTATACTACGCCGCGGGTTGGTATGCACCGTGTAAAACAGTTTTGTTTGTCGCAGATCATATAAGGATATTAATACTTCATTACATTGATATACCGGTGTTTTCAGTATTCAAAGCGCTATCCACACAGGGAGGAACCGGGAAGCAAACCCCAAATCTTCCACAGTCAACTTACTATAAAGCTGCAACACTACCACTGCGCTACAAGGCAGAGAATGCAGTTAAAGAATTCACCACGCTCGATTTTATTTTCACTTCTGTTTGGACAACTGTGTCGTTCAGGAAGTGTTCACCCATCAATACATAATTATGCGGCGTATGGTACGCCGCGGGTTGGCTAGTATATTATAATAGTAGTGATAAAAAATGTGAAAGTTAAATTTAAAAAAAACTCTTCAAGCATTGAAATGCAAAGCAAATGAAAATAAAATACCACACCTGAACGGTCATCTGTCTCCCGTTTAATTAAATTCTACATACCCTTATAAAAATAATATTTGGTGCACACAGTACCCAAGCAAAAAGCAGTTAGAAATATCATTCTGTTCTACCTGCAAATATTTACAAAACTGTAAAAAAAAAGTTGTGGTGCACATGTGTAGAAAGAATAAAAAAGAATTAAGTTTTCTATAAACAAAGTAGCCCTACTTTAAAACAAGACAATTTGGGCTGTGTGTTTGGAGAGCCAAGGAAAACATCTGCTTGGAAAGCCGATACAAACTTCTAACACATGGATCAAAACTGTTCCTTTGAACTGAGAAAGGAAAGTGAAGTCCTGTTGCCAAAAACCTGCTTAATTAAGAAATACCGAGTTTTGCGACTGACATTTTTGTATGCCTCTCGCCGAGTGCATGAAACCTCCTTGTCAGCTTTGTACATATTTTAAATATACAGTTTCCAGTCTCACAGACTGATGTGTAATCTTGTGAAGGTGTATTACACAATACAGTATGGGCGCCTTTTGATGATGTGAAATTGACACTCCACACTCATGTAAGCATTTTATCCTAATAGCATTTTTTAAATGGAGGATTTCTTTACACATGGTGTGTATCTGTAGACAAGTACAAATAACATTTTAATTTTTAGTATTTTATTCAGTTCTGTAATGCAGAAATGAATAAATAAAAAGAATTCCTATTTACATATATTTCTTTAGCGCGCAACTTTATTCACAACCCTTTATAAATTGCAAATGCATGAAAACAAAAGTCGTAGCCACAGAAAAAGTACTATCTAACGCATGGCTTTATATATTTAGAACTGCATTACATGCTAAACATAATTAAAATACAGGAAAACATGACACAAATGATCATATATATATATATATATATATATATACTGTGGAATATTCAGACCCGGACACAAACAGGCAGACACAGAATGTCCTCAACACAAACATCTTTTATTGTGTAACACACAATAACACCCCAAACAATGCGCCAATCTCTATCAATCAGTCCTTCAGACTTCTTACCTTCTCTCTCTCTCTGTCACCTCCAATCCTCTCTTCCAAGCTCTGTCCACTTCCACCCAACTCCGGCTCCCAAGTGGAGTGAGGTGGCCTCTTTTATACAGAATCCGGAAGTGCTCCAGGTGCTCCCCAATTAACATCCAGCAGCATTTCTGGGTGTGGTGAAAGTGTTGCTTGCGACTTCAGCTCCTCTTCTGGCAGCACGTCTGGGTGTGGCGGAAATGCTATGGACCACTGTTCCGGTGCTGTCCAGGCACTCCCTGGTGGTGGCCACGTCCATCCATAGGGTTGAGCTTCCAAGCTCTGTGAGCCCCATGTAATCCTGGGAGGTCACCCCCTTGTGGTCCAGGGAAGAGACTGCCCTTTTCCTGGTCCTTCCCGTCTTCCGGCAAGATCCCTGGACATCTGTCACAATATATATATTGTGGGAAGTGGGAATGCTGGGAAATGAGAAGCTGAGGGTCTTGGGATGATGGTGACGTCATCAGTGAAGGACCGGAGGAAGTGAAGGAACCCAGAAGCGGCCCTGATGTCTAGCTAGGGTTTTGGAGATGAACTCAAGGTCTTGTTTTCTCGTCTTTCCTGTTAAAATAAAGAGAAAGCGGTTAGTACATTGTCGCAGTCCCCTTCTTGTGGTTTCACACTGCTCGGTGGGTCTGTTAACTGCTGCCTATTCGCTCATTTGTGACTATATATACATAGTATATGTGTATATACAGTGCATCCGGAAAGTATTCACAGCGCATCACTTTTTCCACATTTTGTTATGTTACAGCCTTATTCCAAAATGGATTAAATTCATTTTTTTCCTCAGAATTCTACACACAACACCCCATAATGACAACATGAAAAAAGTTTACTTGAGGTTTTTGCAAATTTATTAAAAATAAAAAAATTGAGAAAGCACATGTACATAAGTATTCACAGCCTTTACCATGAAGCTCAAAATTGAGCTCAAGTGTATCCTGTTTCCCCTGATCATCCTTGAGATGTTTCTGCAGCTTAATTGGAGTCCACCTGTAAATTCAGTTGATTGGACATGATTTGGAAAGGCACACACCTGTCTATATAAGGTCCCACAGTTGGACCTCTCTCTCTCTCTCTCTCTCTCTCTCGCTCGCTGCACAGCGAATGCACAGAGAGAGACTGAACACGTGCGGAAATCATTGGCGCGTACGAACTGGAAGGGAAACTGGCTTGGTTGTCACCCGAGTGTGTGGTCGTGAACAGATGCAAAAGTTTGGCAAACTTTTTGGTTGTGACCCGATTTGTACGTGGCCCGAGACATTCGTGACCCGAGGTTCCACTGTATATATATATCGTCACACACGTGCCCATTGGAGGGAGGTAAAGGGCCTGAACGAGAGTAATTCCACACCAGACCAGGGGGTGGCAGAGTACATTGACTCTTTATCACACTTCTATGCAGACCAGTTATGAGAAATTATGCCTAGCCTTGATGATGTCACTTCCTGTACCAGCCCCATTGATGACATTATTTCCTCTGCTGGCCTTTAAAGTGGCCATCTTTTTGCTATCAAGTCAGATCTGATTTGGACTCCAATCTGTACACATCCGTACAATTATTATTCCTATTTTGCAGCTAGGAAATAATATATGGGTGGCTGCCCCAAACCTTTCTATGGCTTTTTGTCGATTTTTGTGATAATTTATATATGCCCCAACAGTGGAAGGACTGGGGAAGACTACATTTCCAGGACATTTGTTCCCCTGGACTGGCTGAGGGCAGTCTCCTTAGCTTCCAACAGGGCTACGGGTCCATTAACATGGAAGCTCAACCCTGCTGGGGCTCATGGCCACTGCCAGGGAGCACCTGGACACTTCCAGGGCCCTTTTGGCAGCACTTCCACCACACCCAGAAGTGCTGCCGGAAGAAGCTCATTGGGCACCTGGACTCCTTCCAGGTGTCCTATAAAAGGAACCAGTCACCAGCAATCAATGACCAGAGTCGAGAGGAGAAGGAAGATTAAGCTTTGGAGGAGGAGTTGAGGCGGAAAGACTGGCAGCAAAAGAACTGTGACATGGGTTGGTGCTGGACTGTGTTGTGAATAAATAAACAGTGTGCAGTGTGGCAAAGTCATGTCCTGCCTGTCTGTGTCAGGAATAGGGCAGCTGTAAGTGCCATGGGCTTCACAATATACATATATATATATATATATATATATATATATATATATATATATATATATATATATATATATATATATATATATATATATATATGATATATATAAAGTAAAATTTTTGAGTCCATGACTGCCCCCAACTGCACCATGCACCGAAACTCTGTTAACACTGTCAGGGATTGCTTGTCCACCACGGTGTAACTGCAACTTCACAGGCTCACCGCGTAACGTGTCTGATGCCCAATGGTTAATACGGAGAATATTTTAAAACCGGCCGCTGATTTGGCCATGTGCTCACTGTCTGTCTTCTTACTTCTGGTGGAACTCTATCTAGTCTTTTAATCTGAGAAGGGAGTGAATACAGGATGACATCAGTGTAACTGCGTGTGCGCTTGGTTTTTGTAAGTGCTGAAGAAACAGCTCCCATTTGGATAACTTTAAGACAACAATAAAGCTGATTTTGCCAGAAACCTGGATTAACCTCCTTCACTCTTTTGTAATTCTGTGACCCATGCATCACAAGATATGCATATATATATATATAGTGGCGTATGGTTGGGGCCCTTGCCCAGCCGGGACACCTTTATAGTTGAAGGACCAGAGGAGACAGCATATTTAGGGCATTACCTCCCTCAGAACACTAGAGGGCAGCCACCCTGGATTGCAGCTGTGCCTCAGACTCTCACAGGGCTCCTTGGGAATTGGAGCTTGGAGCAGCCCTGCTGGGTTTCTGTGGGCGCCACCGGGGGCATTGCAGGAATGGCTGAGCCCTTTGGTGCAGCATTTCCACCACACCCAGAAGAGGATCACTGAACAACTGAAGCACTTCTGGGTGCCCTATAAAAGGAGCCAGCGGCCACTACTCCAGGAGCCAGAGTCGGGAGGAGGTGGACAAAGCTGGCTGGAGTTGGATTGAGGGCAAAGAGAGAGAAAGAGAGTGGAAGAGAAAGAGAAAGAAAGAAGAAAAGTGTATTTTCTACTGTGCTTGAACTGTGCTGTACAGGTGGGGAAGAAGGGAAGGCATTTCCCGCATGGAAAAAGAAAAAAAAAAAAAATATATATAGGCGGCACGGTGGCGCAGTGGGTAGCGTTGCTGCCTCGCAGTTGGGAGACCTGGGGACCCGGGTTCGCTTCCCGGGTCCTCCCTGCGTGGAGTTTGCATGTTCTCCCTGTGTCTGCGTGGGTTTCCTCCGGGTGCTCCGGTTTCCTCCCACAGTCCAAAGACATGCCAGTTAGCTGGATTGGCGGTTCTAAATTGGCCCTAGTGTGTGCTTGGTGTGTGGGTGTGTTTGTGTGTGTCCTGCAGTGGGTTGGCACCCTGCCCGGGATTGTTTCCTGCCTTGTGCCCTGTGTTGGCTGGGATTGGCTCCAGCAGACCCCCGTGACCCTGTGTTCGGATTCAGCGGGTTGGAAAATGGATGGATGGATGGATATATATATACATACATAGTCACACATGTGTGCTTGAGGGTGACCATCTGAGCTGTTCCCAGGTATAGTGCTGCTACTAACTGTCTTGTTGTTTTCTTCCTCCACATTCCTGAGGAACTGCCCAGTGAGGGCAACTGACTCCGCCCCTTCCAGTCCCAGGGCTAAAATTGGGCGACCACATGGAAGGAGGCATCACTTAATAGGGAGACGACCTAAAGAAGTTAGCTCCATATCAAGTGATCCAACAGCAGAGCCAGATAAATAAGCAGCCGCCCTCTTTATGTGATAATCAATTTGTCTTTGATTATGTACACCACTGAGAGTCAATTTTTTGTTGGCAACTGCAAGTAAATGGATAGGGTTGTGTTGGCACCCCAAAATTCACCTGTTGTCTCTAACTTTATTCACATGGATATCTATTATATGCTGTATATATATATATATATATATATATATATATATATATATATATATATATACATATTCAGAGTAACATATACATATACATACAGTGGGCAAAAGTAGATTTACAGTTGTTGGTGTGGAAAGGTAGACATAATTGTGCCAATTTACAGCACCTGAAAGTTTAAACTGAGCTTTGTCGGACCATGTCTTTTTGTCAATGAGGACACTACCTTGTCTTTCTTCATTCAGAAGTACTTTGCAGAATGCAGCAATCTTGGCCGATACATTCTCAATAATAATAAATAATAAAAAGAAGAAGACAAATAATACAAATAAATAATACAATAATTGATTAATAAATAATAATACTACAAGAATACACTCTTACTCATAACTGTAAACTTATTTTTGCCCACCCCTGTATATGTATGTATATAGATATATACAAATTGTGAATGCCACACGTGTTGGACAGGCATCCTGACCAGAGAAGAGGATGGTTCCTTACCTGGATGGGAGGATCCAAACAGGCCCATGGGCATCCCAACCAAGAGAAATTGTGAGGAGAGGTATTGTGGGAAGGACTAACCTGATGAATAAACCATCCTTTATTTGAACCCGGGACTCTGTGTGTGTTCGTGTTGGGGTTTGGGGTACGCTGACACACCCCGGGTTCCATCATAATATATATACACATACATGCATACACAGGTGTACAAAGCTTGCAGAGGCTAACCAAAGATGGCTCACAGCTGAAACTTCTGCCTACTTGTATGAAGGAGGAAAGTCAGTTTTTGATTTTAATACATTTGCAAACCATTCTGAAAACACATTGTCACTTTGTCATTATAAGTCCTTGTGTGTAAATTGACAGGCAAAATGGCAAATTTCTCCATTTAAAATGAAATCTACAAAACAATAAAGTGTGCAGGGAGTGAAGGGATCTGAGTACTTTCTTGAACCCAACTGCCATTCTGTCCAGGCCTAGATCCCACCTTGTGCCTGACACTGTGACGCTGAGCTAGTTTGAGTAGGTTTAATAATGGATGAATGAATACATTTAAAACAAATTCTCAGGATCTCTCTCAGTGCTTTTACAAACTGATTGGCATTTCCTGCTTTTTAAAAGTCCTCACTGCACTAAAGTAATACATTTAACATTTATGATAGATAACAAAAAATGTTATTACAATATAAATATAAAATTAATTTTCATTAATATATATTTTGATTTCTTACTTATACATACTTGTACATTTTTTCAATGTAAACAATTACTTAGTTTGTTTTTAAAATACAAATTGACAATACTTTTTGAGTTGTATTTCATAAGAGTCAAGTTACAGCTAACAAAACAATTCCTCTAATGGCAACTATATAGGAGCTCAATTTAATGGTAAAAAAGCAAAGAAATAATAAGGACATTAAATTAAATTAATTCTATATAAAACTAGAGACATAGAATACCTGTACTTATTCTGAAGCCAGGAGTCTGAGAATTTCAAAGCTGGCAATGTGAGAAATGTGAACATATCTGTTGAAATGAGCATGCCAAAGACTGACTAGCAATGCAGATTGTATACTGTGGTCACCTTCTTTACTTAATCGTGAAGACATGGACTGGTATAATTTGACATTTTTATCACTTCCCTTCTTCAGGTGAAATCTATGTTAGCTGTGAGAAAAATAAATTGAATCAACTGTTGTATCTTTCACCTGATAAGCTCAAACCTGTCTGTTCCCACGGGCAGGAAGCCAGATGGGTGCAGACTAAGCCTCTCTAGTGGATTACTGGTTGAGTTTAAAACAGAGCACCAAACTCTTTGGAGTTTACAATTCTTTGTCAAAAAGACTGTTTACTTGTTATGGACATTAATTATGATGTTTCTAATTTCTATATGCAAAAAAAAAAAAAAAACTGGACGGATCTAAACATTTGCATCTTTCCAGATGGCGCACTCCATTGAAAAGTTGTCATATATTTCTTCTATCTAACCATTATTGAATCGGCTTAATCTAATTCATTGTCACATGGACCATAGCCTATCTTGGCATCACTGGGCACAAAGCATGGGGTGCCAGACCATCACAGTCCACACTCACATACACACACAGCTAGTCATACCCGGTCAAGTACCATAACATGCAGGTCTTTGGAATTGGGTAGAAAGAATGAATAACAGGAGGAAAACCCCCATGGACAAAGGGAGGACATGTTGGTGACCGGGGGCCTCATTATATAACTTTGTGTGAAGATCGAGTGGCAAAAAAAAAAAAAAAATTCCCAAAATCTTAAGGTTAGGTGAATTGTATAAAGGTAGGTGTGTGCATAAGTGACACCCTGTCTGGGACAATCTTACTGGCATGACCTGTGGCCACCTCAAGAGCCTGAATTGGATTACAGGGGCTTTGAGAATGTAAAGTCATCTTTGGATAAAATAAAGATGGAAAACCCATAGAACCACCAGGAGACCAGCCAGTGTCCCCAGCTCAAGGTGCACCACCTCAAAGAAAGGGATCTCCAGTAAGGCATGAAACTAAAATCTGCTTAAACACAAGGATATACAGTAAAAGGTGACCGTTTAATCTTGTATGCTGGCAGATTGCAACAATGACAGTGGAGTCTTTACAGAATAATACTTAAGTACTTCACACATTATTTAAATGCAGATGCCATACATAATAATACAGTGATTTCTTTGACAAAGTGGAGTGGCTTATTATTTAAACAGCTCTAAGCCCAAGTCACACACTTTGACGAAAGGTTAGGTCTTGGGACAACCCCAGCGGTAATGTGAAACAGTATATCTGAAACCTGAAGACTACAGCCTGGTAAATTATATGTAATCAATACACAATGATGACATTCTGCTCTCTACACACTCAGGCAGGAGACGTCTCTATCGTTCTTCTAAACGGCACATACACATGAATTAAAGCAGGCATTTAGCTTTTACAGTAAGATAATAATATCAGGCAAGGAAATGCTTATTCAAAAATGTCAAGAGTAATTTCCCATTAGTCATGTGTTTAACTGCAGGATAAAAATTAGCATATATCAAACAACTATTTTTTCTTGTTTTATGTTCATCTGATAACATGCTTTCCAGTTGAGTAAACAATAAAACACCTAAAATGTTAAAGAAACGATCAGAATAAAAGGGATGAAGTAACACACCTGAGCTCAGGTAACACAAGGGTCCAAATAACATGAACCACACAACAAGGCACATCCATGCACTTGAAAAAACGTTGTGGGCTAAAAATGCTAAGAAGATAATTCTCTTTTAAAGCAACATGCAAAAAAATAGCATGTTTGAAATTTACTTTGATTGACACATGCTTTTACATAATGATGGTAATTACAAAGAATAACAACTCCACGCTACATCTGTTCAGTATAACAATCGCGCACTGCTCCTGAGGGCCCAAACAGAGCTGTCAGAAATGCCATGTCTCCAGCCTCTCTCACACCCCAGATTGGCAAGACGAGAAACAGATTAATAAGAATCAACACACTTCTGTAAACAACACAGGAGAAGAAACTGAAGGAAATGACACAAGAGCTGCCATGGCACAAGACTCACCCCACCAAGCAGGAGAACACACCTGCATTTAGCAGGAAGGCCAAAAAGGTAGAGGGCCGCACACCATTTACATGTGTTTTAACCAGGGGGTTAGGTCAGGTTTTTAAAAGTCCAAAGATTAATCAGCTATATACATTAATAAATTGTTTAGAGCATCAACATTCAGTCAGATCATCTGCAGATAATTAAAAAAACTGCGAATACAGTGTATTGTAGTGTGCTGATAGAAAATAAAAGATTTTTCTACACCCTGTTTGGAGTCCACTTGTGGTCAATTCAATTTATTGGACACCAGTAATGGGGGATTACACGATAATGTGCAGTGGATACACTTGACTTATAGTTTTCATACTCTTTCTCTGTACATTTAACATTCGTTTGCTCAGAGGTTGATGTACTTTCTGCTTCCTGAGCAGCTCTTCTTTCTCCACCCTAGCAGCCCGCTTCTTCTCTTCTTCCATCGGCATCTTTTCACATGAAAACTGATTAAGTCAGTGTTTGTTTTACAATTACTTAGTACATTTTCTTTAATTTTTCATTTAAGCTGGCACTTCAATCTGCCTCAAGAATGATTTAAGGTATGAAGAGGTAGGGGAAGTGATGGTGAAGGTGGTAGGGATGAGAATGGCGCCTGTACACAAGTGCCACATGGCCACCCTGTTGGCTGCTGCCGAGAGTTGATTCTACAATAAAATAAAATAAAAATGAAATGAGGAATATCCTTGGAGGTCAATCATCAGCTTGAATGTGGATAGTAGACAACATGTAGTATATGTGTACCAAATTTCAGGTCAATATTTCAAACGGTTTGTGAGCTACAGGTGATTTAAAATCCTGGACAGACAAAAGGACAGCCAGAGTAACAAATTATATAAGAAGATGATTAGGGTGGCACACACCTGTTTATAGAAGGTCTCACAGTTGAGAAAAAAATCAAGCCATGAGTTTGAAGGAAATGCCTGCAGAGCTTAGAGACAGGATTGTGTCAAGGCGCAAATCTGGGAAAGGCTACAAGAAATTCCTGGAGCACTGAAAGCTCTTAAGAGCATAGTGGCCTCCATATCCTTAAAAGAAAGAAGTTTAGAATAATCACAACAATTCCTAGAGTTGGTCAACCATCAATTAATCATGAGAGGACGGTCATGGTAAAAGAGGTATTCAAGAATCCGAAGTTCACCTTGGCTAAGCTCAAGAGAACCTGTGTACAGATGGGAGATACCTCCAGAAGGACAACCATCACTGCAACACTCCACCGATCTGGGTGTTATGACAGAGTGGCCAAACAGAGGCCTCTCTTCAGTAAACTAAGCATGGAAACCCTCTTTGGAGTTTCAAAAAGGCACCTACAGAACTCTCATACCGTGAGAAATAAGATTATCTGGTCTGATGAAACCAAGACTGATGTCATGTCTGGATTACCACTACTCATTACTTGTGCCATACCATTCCAATGATGAAGCATGGTGCTGGCATCATCATGCAGCAGGGTTGGTTTTCAGCAACAGAGACTGGGAGAATGTGAAATATGTCAATTTCCCCTTGGGATTAATAAAGTATCTATCTATCTATCTATCTATCTATCTATCTATCTATCTATCTATCTATCTATCTATCTATCTATCTATCTATCTATCTATCTATCTATCTATCTATCTATCTATCGAATAGTCGGGGTTAAGAGAAAGCTGAGCAGAGCAAAGTACAGCAATATCCATAATGAAAACCTGGATCTCTGACTGGGATGAAGGTTCACCTTCCAATAGCACAGTTAGGGATAACTCTGGGAACATCCTTAATTTGCCCAGCCACAGTCCATACTTGAATCCAATTAAGCATCTCTGGAGATACCTGAAAACAGCTGTCCACCAATGGTCTCCAACCAACCTGACAGAGCTTGAGGGGATCTGTAGAGAAGAATGGCAGAAAATTCTGCAAATCTAGGTTTGTAAAGCTCATCGCATCAAACCCAAGAAGACTCCTGGCTTGTATCGTTGACAATGGGGCTTTAACATGTTCTGAGTAAACACTGTGAATTCTTTTAACAATGGGATATTTCAGTTTTATATTTGTAATAAATTTACAAAAAACTCCAAAATTCTGTTTTTATTTTTCATTCTTGGGTATTGAGTGCTGCTTGATGTCGGGAAAAAAATTGAATGATTTAGCATAACTTTGCAACATAATAAAATATATAAAAAGTGGAGGAGTCTGAACCAGCTCTATGGGGGATTGCACTATGGACCTCTGCTTGTAAAGTGACTTGGAAAGGGAATGGATATAATAAAGGTTGTTTGCTTGTATAGTTACCTAATAAGTGACTGTTTATTCCCTCTGAGTTACTTGCATTAAGGGAGACATTGGCCTATTCTTTACTAAATACAACAAAAAACTTTAAAAGTCAAGCTGCACTACAGCAGCATCATGGAAGTAGAAAAAAAAGAGAATTAACTCACAGACTAAAAATGCAGAACCATCTTTCAGGTTCTTTCCAAGACCAGAATATTGAAAATGGTGATCATTATATTAATTAGAGTTTGATTTTGAGTGTTTGCCTCCCCTCTGTGGCCTAAAGAATTTTTAGTATTAAAACCATATGTTGCATGTTGAGACTAAGTATTAGTTTCTTATGTTGTACCCAGGTTAGTTCCTACCTTGCACTTGATGCCCCCGGAGATCCTGAGTTGGATTAATTAGTCTTAATGATAGATAAATTATTTTGTTATTTGTATGTTGTTTGTACTCTTTTTGAATGCTATCATCAACCTGCATATTTAAAACCACAATGTAGGGGGTGATGCAGCAACCCAAACCCCAGACACAACTTTACAGACACAAGTCCCGGTTTAAATAAAAGGTTTCTTAATATAAGTACTTTGGATACAGGCTTCCGTTTATAGTGCCAACTATAATAGCGAGGAGAATGTAAATAGTAAGGTGGAAAGATTTAATACTAAAGTGAGGGCTGCTGTTGACTTAGTTGCACCTGAAAAGACAGTTAAAAAATCTTCTAGCATTGTTATACCATGGAAGACCCAAAGAGTGTCTGATTTAAAGAGAACATGCCGTAGAGCTGAGTGTAAATAGAGGAAAACTAAACTAACTATTGACTATGAGATATTAAAAGTTAAAATAACAGAATACAATAACACAGTCCGTCTTGAGAGGCGCTGCTATTTCTCTAAGCTTATAAATAACAATGCTAGTAATCCCAGAGTCTTATTTTCGACAATTGATCATCTGTTAAACCCAGGTAACTCAAAGGAATGCCTCCTAAGTACTTCCAGTAAAACCTGTGAGGCTATCGCTGTATTTTTCAATCAAAAAATTAATGATATTAGAAATAACATAGTATATCTCCCCAACACTAAGGATCCTCCTAAACCCCAGTACCCCATAATAAACAAATTAAAGTCTTTCACTAGGATAGATTTACCTGATTTACATAAAATAATTTCTCAAATGAAACCCTCCACCTGTGCCCTTGACCCAATACCAACAAATTTTTTCAAAGAAGTATCGGGCGTGCTTAGTGATAATGTTCTTGACATAGTAAATTCGTCATCAGATACGGGGGTCTTCCCAGACTGTCTTAAGACTGCGGTAGTTAAACCCCTACTTAAGAAAAATAATCTCGATCCCTCTGCTCTTGAAAATTATAGACCCATCTCTAACCTGCCTTTCTTAAGTAAAATTCTAGAGAAGGCAGTCATTATACAGTTAAATGAGCACCTCAATAAACATGCTATTCTTGATAAATTTCAGTCAGGTTTTAGAACAAATCACAGCACAGAAACTGCACTCATTAAAGTAGTAAATGACTTGCAGGTAAATGCAGACAGAGGCCATTTATCTGTTCTCATCCTCTTAGATCTGAGTGCCGCATTTGACACCATTGATCATAATATTCTTAAGAATCGCCTTAGTCAATGGGTGGGCCTCTCTGGCAGTGTCTTAAATTGGTTTGAATCCTACCTGGCAGGGAGAAAATTCTTTGTTAGTTGTGGTAATTATAACTCAAAGACACATGATATTCTATATGGTGTTCCACAAGGCTCTATCCTGGGTCCACTGCTCTTCTCAATCTACATGCTTCCATTAGGTCAGATTATCTCAGGGCACAACGTGAGCTACCACAGCTATGCTGATGACACACAGCTGTATTTATCAATAGCACCTGATGACCCCAAATCTTTTGATTCGCTAACACAATGTCTAACTTGTATCTCAGAATGGATGAATAGTAACTTTCTCAAATTAAATAAAGAAAAAACCGAAATCTTAGTGATTGGCAATAATGGATACAATGAGGCTATTAGAAATAAACTGGATGCATTAGGATTAAAAGTCAAATCGGAGGTAAAAAGCTTAGGGGTAACCGTTGATTGTAATCTGAATTTTAAATCGCATATTAATCAGATCACTAGGACAGCATTTTTTCACCTAAGAAACATAGCAAAAGTTAGACCTCTTATATCATCGAAAGATGCAGAGAAATTAGTTCATGCGTTTGTTTTCAGTCGGCTAGATTACTGTAACGCACTCCTCTCAGGACTACCCAAAAAAGACATCAATCGTTTGCAACTAGTGCAGAATGCAGCTGCTAGAATCCTTACCAGGAAAAGAAAATCCGAACACATTTCTCCAGTTTTGATGTCACTACACTGGTTACCTGTGTCATTCAGAATTGACTTCAAAATTCTGCTTATGGTTTATAAAGCTTTAAATAATCTCGCCCCGGCTTATATATCGGAATGTCTGACACCTTATATTCCAAATCGTAACCTCAGATCCTCAACTGAGTGTCTCCTTAGAATTCCAAGAGCAAAACTTAAAAGAAGTGGTGAGGCGGCCTTCTGCTGTTATGCACCTAAAATCTGGAATAGCCTGCCAGTAGGAATTCGCCAGGCTAATACAGTGGAGCACTTTAAAAAACTACTGAAAACACATTACTGTAACATGGCCTTCTCATAACTTCACTGTAATTTAATCCTGATACTCTGTATATCTAATTCATTATAATAACTATTCATTCAAAATCTGTACTAACCCCTACTCTCTCTTCTGTTTCCTTTTCCGGTGTCCTGTTGGTGGTGGCGTGCGCCACCACCATCTACCCAAAGCACCATGATGTTCCAACAATGATGGATGGATTAAAAGCCAGAAGTCTGTATGACCATCAGCATCAAGCGACTCCGTGAAAAACCCGAACTACAAAGAGGACTATTTCATTTATGTTAGGTAGAATGCCCAAAGGGGACTGGGCGGTCTCGTGGCCTGGAACCCCTACAGATTTTATTTTTTTCTCCAGCCTTCTGGAGTTTTTTTTTGTTTTTTCTGTCCACCCTGGCCATCGGACCTTACTCTTTCTATGTTAATTAATGTTGTCTTATTTTAATTTCTTATTTTGTCTTTTATTTTTCTTCTCTTCATTATGTAAAGCACTTTGAGCTACTTTTTGTATGAAAATGTGCTATATAAATAAATGTTGTTGTTGTTGTTGTTCTTGTTAAACTTGCAATATAAAATAAAGTCTTCCTCTCTCTCATTCCCTCTGTCTCTCTTCTTCTCCTCCACTACGCCCAAGTGAGCTTTGTCCGTTCTCCACTCCCAACTCCACTTGCATGGCTGAGGCAGAGTAGTTCTTTTTATCTGAGACCCGGGTGTACTTCTGGTGCCAGGGTATAGCCCACTGGAAGCACTTCCGGGTCAAATACAAATCCTCTATTGTAGGGATCACGAATCTTGGCAGCTCTGCCTGGTGACTTCCACAGAACCTAACAGGGCTGTCCTATAGGACTACAAATCCCAGCATGCTCTGTGGGTGTTAGTGTGGGAATCCTAACCCAGGGATGTGTAACAGAAGAGTAAAAAAATCTAAGCAGGATAACTCCCCCGATTCTACCACTATAATACATTCACAGCCCAGGCAAGTAAGGAACCTGAGCCTGTTCTGGCAGGGATGTCAGCATAACCAGTTGTCTGGTAGGGAACTGTTTTTTTCTTTCCCTGACATCCATGTTTCCCCTTACAGGAACATTGACAGTAGCTGCATTGTGAACAGACCTCAGGGGTTTAACTTCTTTCTTGTTCTTCCATTTGATCCTATCACTTTGCCTTTTTGCCATGCACCTACTTGCACCACAGTAAACCTTCATGTGATCAAATTCACCAGGCATATCACATCTGCTAATTCAGTGCCATATGCACCAATATGAATATCCATGCCAACGCCTGATGGCCAGTTCACATTGCTTGATTAAACTAATTGTTTGTTGTTTTGTTCTAAAACTAGATTTAAAGCTTCTTGTTTATATACCATTGTGTTCTGGTTGAAGGCTCCAGCCCAAAATATTGATGATTTACCACAGAGCATAGAACCAAAAGCACAGAAAAAATAATAACTTTTTCTCGTTTGCAGCATAATGTTATTTTCTCCACCAGCAGAATACTGTCCTGAGTGTTATTTGGGTTTAATGCTGTGCATTGGATCATAGCTGCTTAACCCAAGAGACACGCAGGATTAACCATTTTTACATAGACCTTCGAACCTGACAAGCCGTCGTTGCAGGGCCCACTCACACACACACTCACCAAATAATGTAAATGAGTTTCAGACATATACTTAGAGATCATATAGCAAATACATTTTTAAATTGCTATTTTATCCTGTTAATAGGAATAGTACCTGTTTATAGACTGAGACCCTGCAGCTGTGAACTGGACAGGAGCATATACAAAATGAGTGAATAAATGATTGTAACTGAAAAATGGCTAAAATACTACTCGTGAAGCAATCTAGGTATGGTATCATCTGTCACTTGAACCGTGTAACAGCTACATTTTATTATCAGGAAGAGTAAGGTGCCTTATAAATAGAACCACACAAGAAATGTAGTATTTGAGGTATCTCCTCCCAACACCGGCTGTGGGCTCACGGCGGGGTCATGAAGTCATCCAGCAGCCATGCGATCCCAAACATTCCACTGATGCAGTGTGGCTTGATTTGCTTTTCTATGACACAACACACGGCTAAACCGAGATGACAAGTAATTACAGAAAAAATAAATACCTCACAGCTTTAAAACAAAAGCTCTTTGGCTGTGTCCTTAGTGAAATTCTTCTTTTCATTTAACAGGAGGTGTGTTATTCCTCATGATTACTTTCTCTCAGGATAGGATCAATGTTGAATTTAAAATTAATTCTGATGAAGTTTACTCTTTTTTCAGCTTTAAATTCTGACCTTTGTGTGTTAGTTTGCCCTCATCAGTCCCCGGCTGCCCTCAGATGTTATGAATATCGTCATGGCCTGATGTTTAGCACATATGGCACACTTTAGCCCAGTGCTGCTAGAGTGTTTTCAATGCTGTATGAAAAAGTCAGAATCCAGAAACTGCTCACAGTTTATATTGCAAGGCTGCTTAAAAATGTCCATCATATGTATCATATCATAAACTGAAACTTGCCAATGATAGGCCTACTAATTTGGGTACTTTTGAAACATGTTAGAAATTCTTAAGAAAGTGAAAGAAATGTTTTAACATCATACCACAACTCTAAATTGATCAAGTGGATCCAGAAATTGGATTACTGTTAACATTATGCTTCTGTGAAGTCAGTGAAGAAAGATTAAACTGTTGCCTCTACCATATTTAATAATGGACTAAATATAACCATTACATGTAGTGCAGTTAACAGACTTTAACAGGCTATTTTAATAAAATATGAATACATTAACTTTGTAACATATCATAAAACAGTAAAATAAAAACTTCAGAAAAATAATCCTGTTTATTAAAGAATTTATTGTTTTATTTTTCTTGTTGCAAAAGATAATAACTAATATTAAAATAATGTCATTAGATAGATAGATAGACAGATAGACCTCACAGGTGGTGCAGTGGTAGTGCTGCTGCTTTGCAGTAAGAAGATTGTGGGTTCACTTCCTGGTTCCTCCTTGCGTGGATAGCGCTTTGAGTATTGAGAAAATATATAAATGTAATTTATTATTATAGATAGATAGATATCACAACTGGGATAGATGGTGCCTCCTTACCCGGCATTTAAGGATAAACAGCTGGGATAATTCCTATCCCCTTTCCCATTTTGTAGGTTAAAATAATGGATAGACTGGGATGACTGCCTCCCAGGGCCATTCCACTGGGTGGCAGTATCAGCATTGTGTAGTTCCCACTTAGGCATCTTCAGGGCTGCATGGGAGTTGTAGTTCTGGGGGGTGGGGCAGCTCTGGCAAGCTCTTTAGGGGCTGCTACGTTGTGCTGTTGGGAAGAGACTCCTCCTGGGTGTTATATAGATGCATCAGAAGTACTCCTGGGTCCAGGATGAAAGGGAATTGCTCAGCATTACCCAGGTGAGTCAGAGCAGGAGTGGAGGATGACAAAGCTCACCTGGATTGGATTGGAGGAGAACAAGAAAAAGAAAGAATTGTAGAGTGGATTGTATTGAAGAAGAAGCCAATCTGAAAAAGGTACTGTGTTAAATAAAGAAATAGAGTATTTTTTTTTTGTTCTTTATTTCACCTTATACAATTTCTTGTATTAGGAATTTGTTAGTTTTCACATACCCCTTGGGGTCAGAGAGCAGGGTCAGCCATTGTACAGCACCCCTGGAGCAATCACAGGTTAAGGGTCTTGCTCAAGGGCCCAGCAGAGTAGGACCTCTTTTGGCAGTGACGGGGATTCAAACCGGCAACCTTCGGGATACCAGAGCAGATCCTTACCCTCAGAGCGACCACTCTGCCCTAATTTTTTATTTGAACCAGGGACTAGTGTTGCTGTAGTTGTCATTCAGGTTTGGAGCTGAAAGTCATCCCTTATGGCCACAGATAGATAGATAGATAGATAGATAGATAGATAGATAGATAGATAGATAGATAGATAGATAGATAGATAGATAGATAGATAGATAGATAGATAGATAGATAGATAGATAGATAGATAGATAGATAGATAGATAGATAGATAGATAGATAGATAGATAGATAGATAGATAGATAGATAGATAGATTTACAGCCAGAAGAAGGATACAATTCAAGACTACAGTATAGTTAAGAGATTCACATTCACCATGCACAAGTTAACTGAATGCACTCTGTCATATTTACAGCATTTTTAAAGTGGCCTTAGAGTAAGATTATAAGTAGCCACCAATTCCACATTTTTTTCTCTGTTAATAAATAATGACTGAAGTAGAAATTAGAAACAAGATGGGAGACTCCTGTTAAGTGTCTTAATGCTTTTAAAATGAATGCACTAATGGAAGCCTTTAAAAACTTAAGCAGTTTGCTTTCGACTGTATTAAAAAATGAATCTGAAGCTACGGCATGTTTATACTGAGCTGTAAATTCATTTTCTGTGTTTTTCACTTCTGGCACTGTACCCTTGTATTTTTTGCTTTAATACTCTGATCTTGTAGGATGCTTTTTTCTGAGGATTTTGATGAGTAGCACAGTATTTATTAGCTATACCAGGCATATCCCATAACTATTTGTACCTTGTGCAAGTGCAAATTTTAAGAAACATGTCTAATTTTATACCCTTGTTTTCACTTTGAAACTTTGCTGAACACATTACTGGTTATAGGACCATGCTATGGGCAATGTAGGATTTTGTGGAAAGTAAAAAATTTTAAAGAGATCTTATTATTATTACCTTATCTCCAAAAAGAACTTTAAAATACAAAATTGCATAATAATGATTATTTATTAGGGTTCGTAAGTTGGAATGGTAAGGGTCTTAATTATGAACTCAAGAGGAAAAAGTGCTTCCATACCTTAGCTCCCTGTGATTAGATACAGTAATTTTCAAGGAGACTCATTAGAGTAATAAAAGTCAGTTCTGAATCAAATGAAATTAGGTTGTCCAATTTTTTATTCTTTTTTACACTAACTGCATGTAGTGAGAACACTCACCAAGTGGGAATTGTGATTCACAAAGCTATCCCCTTCACAGCTGCTGAGATAATATCGGACCCTGAATACCACCACATTGTTGTGGTGAGAAACCTGTATAAACCCAAAATAATTCTGGTAAATATATCTGCCCCAAATTTGAGTGATGGAGGATTCACAGTTAAAGTTTTTGCCTTAATTTCCACTATTGTTATTAATGTAGTTAATTGTGACTAATTTTTGCTACAACAACATTGCGTAATTTTTTTAAATTCCCCTTATGTTTATTGCTTTATTTTTCTTGTTGCTAAAGATAATAACTAATATTAAAATAATATTTCCGATGCTTTGGAAAACATCTTGCATCACTCTAGTCCCAAAGGTATCACGTCCTAGTGAGCTGAATGACTTCAGGCCTGTTGCCCTGACGTCACATGTGACGAAAGCCATGGAGCGGCTACTGCTACACCACCTGAGGCCACAGGTCCACCATGCCCTCGACCCTCTGCAGTTCACATACCAGGAGAAGGTGGGAGCAGAGGATGCCATCATCTACATGCTACACCAATCCCTCTCCCACTTGGACAGAGGCAGTGGTGCAGTAAGAATTATGTTTCTGGACTTCTCTAACACCATCCAATCTCTGCTCCTCAGGGAAAAGCTGAAGCTGGGAGTAGATTCATACCTGGTGGCATGGATCGTGGACTATCTTACAGATAGACCTCAGTATGTGCGTCTCGGGAACTGCAGGTCCGACATTGTGGTCAGCAGTACAGGAGTGCCGCAGGGGACTGTACTTTCTCCGGTCCTGTTCAGCCTATATACAGTACATCGGACTTCCAATACAACTCGGAGTCCTGCCATGTGCAAAAGTTCACTGATGACACTGCTATCGTGGGCTGCATCAGGACTGGGCAGGAGGAGGAGTATAGGAACACTAATGAAGGACTTTGTTAAATGGTGTGACTCAAACCACCTACAAGTGAACACCAACAAAACCAAGGAAGCTGGTGGTGAATTTTAGGAGGCCCAGGCCCCTCATGGACCCCGTGATCATCAGAGGTGACTGTGTGCAGAGGGTGCAGACATATAAGTACCTGGGAGTGCAGCTGGATGATAAATTGGACTAGACTGCCAATACTGATTCTCTGTGCAAGAGAGGACAGAGCCGACTATACTTCCTTAGAAGGCTGGCATCCTTCAACATCTGCAATAAGATGCTGCAGATGTTCTATCAGATGGTTGTAGCAAGTGCCCTCTTCTACGCGGTGGCGTGCTGGGGAGACAGCATAAAGAAAAGGGACGCCTCACATCTGGACAAAGTGGTGAGGAAGGCAGGCTCTATTGTAGGCACAGAGCTGGACAGTTTGACGTCTGTGGCGGAGCGACGAGCACTGAGCAGGCTCCTGTCAATCATGGAGAATCCACTGCAACCACTGAACAGTATCATCTCCAGACAGAGGAGCAGCTTCAGCGACAAACTGCTGTCAATGTCCTGCTCCACTGACAGACTGAGGAGATCGATTTTCCCCCACAATATGCGACTCTTCAGTTCCACCCGGGTGAGTAAACATTAACATTATACAAAGTTACTGTCTGTTATACCTGCATTTTTATCACTCTTTAATTTAATATTGTTTCTTTTTTTGTTTTTTTGTTTTTTATCAGTATACTGCAGCTGGAGTATGTGAATTTCCCCTTGGTGGATTAATAAAGTATCTATCTATCTATCTAATCTATCTATCTATCTATCTATCTATCTATCTATCTATCTATCTATCTATCTATCTATCTATCTATGTGTTTTGTGGAACCCTACAGCAAATATGGGTTTTTGATTTAAAATGTATTCAGTTTGCTTAAATATATTTTCGGCATTTTTGTTTTCATGGTGCCGCCTTGTTTTGCAATTGCCATAAGTTGGCTAAGGAAATGACCTGGAAGTGTCACATCATGGCCCTGACCAGATACAGGTAAGAGATTGACAAATAGTACCAATGACTTTGCATGTGACTGTGTTTATCGTTTCTCTAATTACAAAATGTTTTGCTTTAAATATAGACTAAGATCTAAGTCCTGGTAACAGTTAATATTGACTTCTCAATTACAAATTTGCCATGAATCTTTCACTATGTTTCGTAGCCTGGACAATATTTAAATGTTTTCTTAAATTCAAATTCTATTCTTGAAAAGTACCAATCAGATTTGAATCTAATCACAGCACAGAAATTGCTCTCTTCAAAGTAAAGATGTTATTGCATAGTAAATATTAGTCATTGTTCTTCTAGATTTGTGTGCTGAGTTTGATCTACAGATCATAACATTCAAATTTACCGCCTTGGACCGTCTGTTGCACTTTCTCATTGCATTCAACTTTGACTTAAGAAAATATTTTATAATTATTGGTGACTGTACTGTATAAAAAACAACATATTTCGTATGGTGTGCCTCAAGGATCAATTCTAGGCCCTTTATTGTTATCACTTTACATTAGGTTAGATCATTACTAGTTACTCAAATGACACAAATCTTTACTTTCTGTTGTTTCAGATGACACTGGTACTCTTAATCTACGGAGTGAATATCTTAGCTGTATAACAAATGTATGAGTAATAATAGTTTAATAATTTTAAACTAAACAAGAAAAAGACAAAAAATCTAATTATTGGTTGCATAAAAATGTGCAAGCCTTGCACAGGAAAGGCTATCTAAGTTGAAGGGGATGACCATGAGGGGAATAGTAACCAAGCAGAAAGTCGAAAATAAAAGATCAGTACTATGAACATCAATACTCAATCAAAACCCAAAAATCACAGTAAGAAAAAACAAAGCAAAAGTCAGAACTGGGAAATTGTAAGAGCACAAATACAGTAAGGATATACTTTTTTTATATACACAAACTTGGATAGTAACACATCCAGCACTTGAAGTGGTGCATTGATGACGTCAATCACGTTATTTCAAGGACCCCAAACAATAAGAACTGTCATTGTGACTCAAGAAGGTTCCACCTAGGAAAACTAAAGTGGTGATGAAAATGCTGCAAAATAACTCTAATTAGTGGTAAAAATATCAGTTATAAAAATAAACACAAAAATCAGATTTAATCCCCTTGAAAAGGCCAAAGTGGGCAATAACCATTAATAAAAAGGCTTAATCAAAAGTATAAAAATATGCCAACATACAGAATCATAATGAAATAAAAATCTTTGTCAAAAACTTGATCATCTAGCCTTCATCCTGGATTCAGAGCTATATTTTAAATCAAACATTAATTCTATTACTCCTTAATTTTAAGACAATTAAATTATTGCAATGCACTCCTCTCAGTACTAGAAAAATATATATATATATATATATATAAATATATATTCAAAATGCAACAGTGAGGAAAAAAGAAAATCTGAACACGTTTCACGTGAATTAGCATCATTACATTGGCTGTCTGTGCCCTTTAGGTTTGATGTTAAAATATTCTTAATCGTCTCTACGACTCTCAACAATCTTGCACCTTCTTATATTTCAGAAAACCAGTCCCCACACATCCCTAATCGTAATTTCAGATCTTTGAATATTGGTTTGCTCGAAGCTCCAAGGGTGAAGAATAAAAAGACTGAAGCGGATTGAGGTGGCTTTCTGCTTTTACACACCTAAAGTCTCGAATAATTCCCTGCCAGAGGTACACCAGGTTAGTACTGTTGAACAAAAAAAGAGAAACAACTTCTAAAAGCACACTTTTTCATTTGGCCTTTTTTATAGTTTAAAGAGAGCACATCTATAGTTAAAACAATTGAAATTAATATTACCCTAGGTTCTTGTCTATAAGCCGGACTCATGTATAAGCCGGAGACCAAAAATCATACGAATTTTTAAAATAAAATCGTATCATAGATAAGCCGGACTCATGGATAAGCCGAACGTACTATAACCTATAACTAATAGAAGGGAGGGAGGTCAGTGGTCTCACTCGCACCCATTTAATTTCTTTAAGGGGGGAGAGAGTGTGAGATATTGGCGTCTCTCTCACTCCCCGCATGGCGCGGTTGGAGCGGCCGGAGAGCATTCTTTCTGCTCTGGGCGTCGCCGAGTCAACATGCGCGCGTCATTTAAATTGTGATTTTATATGTAAGCATATTTAAATATATATCGCGGATTTTTTGCTGGTTCGCGGATTTCTGCGGACAATGGGTCTTTTAATTTCTGGTACATGCTTCCTCGGTTGGTTTGCCCAGTTGATTTCATACAAGGGACGCTATTGGCAGATGGCTGAGAAGCTAGATTGCTTACTTTTCACTCACTCTTGCGCTGACTATCTGTGATCCTGACGTATGGGGATTGAGCAGGGAGGCTGTTCGCACACCTAGACGATACGGACGCTCGTCTAAAAATGCTGAAAGATTATCTTCACGTTGCTATCTTTTGTAAAGCTGATTCCTGAAAAGACATGCTGCACAGTGCTTCGCATACTTAAAAGCTCGAAGGGCACGTATTGATTTTTGACTGAAAAACAAACTCAGTCTCTGTCTCTCTCTCTCTCTCTCTCTGCTCCTGACGGAGGGGATGTGAGCTGCCGCCTTCAACAGCTTTGTGCCGCGGTGCTTCGCATACCTAAAAGCCAAACAGCACCACTGATTTGTTTGCTAGAGATTGTTTTCTCTATCTATGTGACATTCTGTGCTCCTGACGCGCACTCCTTTGAAGAGGAAGATATGTTTGCATTCTTTTAATTGTGAGACAGAACTGTCATCTCTGTCTTGTCATGGAGCACAGTTTAAACTTTTGAAAAAGAGACAAATGTTTGTTTGCAGTGTTTGAATAACGTTCCTGTCTCTCTACAACCTCCTGTGTTTCTGCGCAAATCTGTGACCCAAGCATGACAATATAAAAATAACCATATAAACATATGGTTTCTACTTCGCGGATTTTCTTATTTCGCGGGTGGCTCTGGAACGCAACCCCCGCGATGGAGGAGGGATTACTGTATAAACCGGATTTATGTATAAGCCGATATTCTATTTTTTCATTTTCACAACTTTTTTCCTTAGATAAGCCGCGGCTTATAGACAAGAACTTAGGGTACATAATTATATATTTTAGCCATGTGCATGATAGTGGGCATGGCTGTTTTTACTGAGCTCAACTATAATTAAGGACATTTGAATTTTTCCAGATTCTAAATGCTGCTTTTGTCTTAATTTTCGCTTTCCAGTATCCAATAGTGGTGCTCTGTGCCACCTTTGATTCGGACAGTTAAAGTTAAGGATAAGAATAAGGATGAGGCCTACTGGGCCAAATCTTTTAGGCTGGTGCATAATAACACTAATGAGTCATATTGTCGCATTGATGTAAAATACATAGAATGTCCATCATGGCCTTGCGATCGCTAGAGGTTTGTTTTTTCCAGCATTCCAATGGCAGGAGTTTTTGTTTTTCTCCCCTCCCTGGCAGTTTCACCTTAACAAATAGTATCAAATTAAATTCTGACTTTTGGCGTTACAACTACTAGATACCTGAGAACAAACTGCCTATACTAAATCATAATTGAATGTAGGATTATTTTGGTTACGAACTCTTGTGTTCTTCTTTATTTATTTAGTTATTTTTCTATGTACAGTATATGTTTGTAATTGCATATGTTCTTTTAAATTTCATAAAGCACATTGAGCTACACTTTCTACATAAAACTGTAACTTATAAACACATCTTCTACAAGTTGTTACCATAAGTAACTTAATTGAATCCTTTGACCACAAGAGAAAAAAAAAGTAACTTATTCTAATTCACATAATTTTCCTTATGACCATGAGCATGGGCATATTATCTCAGCAAACACATAAAAAATAGGCTCTGAAAGCGGTTGCAGACATTAACAATAAAGCTGATACTAAAGTTATTGAACATAAAGCTTCTGCACACATTTAAGTGCAATGAAGGACAAGCTTAAGCCATTCTTCTTCCTTCGGCTGCTCCCATTAGGGGTCGCCACAGCGGATCATCTTCTTCCATATCTTTCTGTCCTCTACATCTTGTTCTGTTACACCCATCACCTGCATGTCCTCTCTCACCACATCCATAAACCTTCTCTTAGGCCTTCCTCTTTTCCTCTTCCCTGGCAGCTCTATCTTTAACATCCTTGTCCCAATATACTCAGCATCTCTCCTCTGCACATGTCCAAACCAACGCAATCTCGCCTCTCTGACTTTGTCTCCCAACTGTCCAACTTGAGCTGACCCTCTAATGTCCTCATTTCTAATCCTATCCATCCTCGTCACACCCAATACGAATCTTAGCATCTTTAACTCTGCCACCTCCAGCTCTGTCTCTTGCTTTCTGGTCAGTGCCACCGTCTACAACCCATATAACATAGCTGGTCTCACTACTATCCTGTAGACCTTACCTTTCACTCTTATTGATACCCGTCTGTCACAAATCACTCCTGACACTCTTCTCCACCCATTCCACCCTGCCTGCACTCTCTTTTTCACCTCTCTTCCACAATCCCCATTACTCTGTACTGTTTTTAAACTCATCCACCTTCATCAAATCAACTCCTTGTGTCCTCCCCATTCCACTGACCTCCCTCTCATTTACACACATATATTCTGTCTTGTTCCTGCTGACCTTCATTCCTGTCCTCTCTAGAGCATATCTCTAACTCTCCAGGGTCTCCTCAACCTGCTCCCTACTATTGCTACAGATCACAATGTCATCAGCAAACATCATAGTCCACTGGGACTCCTGTCTAATCTCGTCTGTCAACCTGTCCATCACCATTGCAAATAAGAAAGGGCTCAGAGCCAATCCCTGATGTAATCCCACTTCCACCTTGAATGCACCTATCACTCCTACCGCAGACCTCACCACAGTCACACTTCCCTCGTACATATCCTGTACAACTCTTACGTACTTCTCTGCCACTCCTGACTTCTTCATGCAATACCACAACTCCTCTCGAGGCACCCTGTCATATGCTTTCTCCAGGTCCACAAAGACACAGTGCAACTCCTTCTGGCCTTCTCTAAACTTCTCCATCAACACCCTCAGAGCAAACATCGCATTCTGTGGTGCTTTTTCTTGGCATGAAACCAAACTGCTGCTCACTAATCATCACCTCACTTCTTAACCTAGCTTCCACTACTCTTTCCCCTAACTTCATGCTGTGGCTCACTATTTTTATCCCACTGTAGTTACTACAGTCCTGCACATACCCCTTAAATATCGGCACCAGTACACTTCTTCTCCACTCCTCAGGCATCCTCTCACTTTCCAAGATTCCATTAAACAATCTGGTTAAAAACTCCACTGCCATCTCACCTAAACACCTCCATGCTTCCACAGGTATGTCATCTGGACCAACAGCCTTTCCATTTTTCATCCTCTTCATAGTTGTCCTTACTTCCTCCTTGCTAATCTTTGCACTTCCTGATTCACTATCTTCACATCATCCAACCTCTTCTCTCTCTCATTCTCTTCATTCATCAACCTCTCAAAGTACTCTTTCCATCTGTTCAACACACTCTCCTCGCTTGTGAGTACGTTTACATCTTTATCCTTTATCACCCTAACCTGCAGCACATCTTTCCCAGCTCGGTCCCTCTGTCTAGCCAATCGGTACAGGTCCTTTTCTCCCTCCTTAGTGTCCAACCTCTCATATAACTCATCATACGCCTTTTCTTTAGCCTTCGCCACCTCTCTCTTCACCTTGCGTCTTATCTCCTTGTACTCTTGTCTACTTTCTGCATCTCTCTGACTATCCCACTTCTTCTTTGCCATCCTCTTCCTCTGTATACTCTCCTGTAGATCCACACTCCTCCACCAGGTTTCCTTTTCCTCCTTCCTCTTTTCAGATTCCACGCCAAGCACCCTTCTTGCTGTCACCCTTACTACATCTGCTGTAGTTTCCCAAATGTCTGGTAACTATTCAGTACCACCCAGTGCCTGTCTCACCATCTCCTTAAAACATAACCTTGCAGTCTTCCTCTTTCACTCTCGAGTCACTCTCATCCTCTTCTTGATCTCCAACGTCATCCTACAGACCACCATCCTATGCTGCTTAACTACACTTTCCCCTGCCACCACTTTGCAGTCTTCAATCTCCTTCAGATTGACTCTTCTGCATAGGATGTAATCTACCTGAGTGCATCTTCCTCCACTCTTGTACGTCACTCTATATTCCTCCCTCTTCTTAAAATACATATTTACCACAGCCATTTCCATCCTTTTGGCAAAATCTATCTATCCTCTGACCTTCTTCATTCCTCTCCTTGACACCATACCTACCCATCACTTCCTCGTCTCCTCTGTTCCCTTCACTAACATGTCCATTGAAATCCGTTCCAATCACCACTTTCTGTTCCTTGGGTACACTGTTCATCACTTCATCCAACTCACTCCAAAAATCTTCTTTCTCGTCCATTGCACACCCAACTTGCGGTGCATATGCACTAACAATATTCATCATCACACCTCCAATTTCCAGCTTCATAATCATTACTCTGCCTGACACACTTTTCACCTCCAGAACACTCATGACATACTGTTCCTTCAGAATAACCCCTACTCCATTTCTTCTCCCATCCACACCATGATAGAACAATTTGAATCCACCTCCAATCCACCTGGCCTTACTCCCCTTCCATTTAGTCTCTTGCACACACAATTTGTCAGCCTTTCTTCTCTCCATCATATCTGCTAACTCCCTCCCCTTACCAGTCATACTGCCAACATTCAGAGTTCCTACCCTCAGTTCCACTCTCTTTACCTTCATTCTCCTCTCCTCCTGCCTCCAGACACGTCTCCCCCCTCTTCTTTTCTTTCTTCGGCCAACAGTGGCCCAATTTCTAGCAGCACCCTGTTGACTAACAGTACTGGTGGCAGTCGTTGTTAACCCGGGGCTCGACCAATCCGGTATGTAAATTTGTATTGTTGTCTGTATATTGATTTGGCAAAATTTTACACCGGATGCCCTTCCTGACGTAACCCTCCCCATTTATCCACGCTTGGGACCAGCACAAAGAAACACGCTGGTTTGTGCATCCCCTGTGGCTAGGTTAAGCTTAAACCTTTGAATTCCTCAATTGAACGGTAGGGTCAACACACTATTCATAGAGGAGCTGAAAACACCACTGCAGCTCATCAAGATCTGAAACTTGAGCTCTTCTATGTCAGTTGTGTGCTCTTAAAATAATATTTATTAGTAATAAAGTGGCTAATCAATGTTAATAATGAATAATAATTAATACATTTTATAAATTAAGAAACAAATAGTAATAATTATCAAATCCAAAACAGTCAAACGTAAAAAGAATAAGACACTAAATACTTTAATGAATGAGAAAATAACCATAAAAATGCTACTCAATACAAAAAAAAACAACTAAAGATAACAAAATTATTAACAATTGAAATAAACAAACAAAAAAATAAACAAGCACATCAGAAAGAGCAAGTAAGACGTGAAGAAAATTCAAACTCAATCATAATGATAACACCTCTCTGATAACTGAATACAAGGGACCGAAACAAACAAGTTGTGATGCCTTGATGCCTGCAACCATGGGCACCAACCTCGGTGGGAGCACCAAACATGGAGAGATGAACCAGTAGCAAGAGGGGAGGCGAAAATGACTATCCTAGTGTAAGAAAGTAAACAGTGTTTATTAAAAATAAATAATTAAAGTGTCACCATGCATTGCAACAAGTAAATAAACAATTCTTTGATAAAAGTTTATCTTCAAGACTGCAAAACAAGTAGTTTTAAAAACCAAACTCATCCTTGATGTAGTCCCCTTGCTTTCAGAACACTGGAATTAATCCTTCCTGTGAAGACCACAACATCACGTTCTGCCCCTTCCATTAGAACCCACAGATCGAGATTACTGCATTGCCACATCTCTGACGAAGACCACACTAACTTCTTTCAGTTCCACCCTCTCGACAAAGAGGCTAGCAATACTCTGCCCCATCCAGAGTTTCTCCTTCTTGTAGTGACCCACCATCATTCTCTGCTGCTCTGTTAAAATAATTCAACAGATTTTAAATCGGCCACACCTTGGAAGTCCTTAATAGCCACCGGTCCTGCTCCTTCACGCAGTTCAGTAGAGTCAATGTCCTGATACTCTCAAAAGAAATCATCCTTTTTTTTGTTCTCTTTTTGGTTTGTTTTCCTACTCTAGCACTTACCCTGTAACATAAGGTAAGGAGTTAAATTAAAAACAAAAAGAAAATTGAAAACTGGAGAAAGGCCCTAATGCTTACTATACATACTGTAGATAGATAGACTGATAGATAGATAGAAGGTAAATATTTGAAGTATTACACAAACGACTTATTATAAACTGTCCTTGAACCCTGTCAGATTTTCTACACTTTGTATGGGCTCTTTTCCCATTCTGACAAACTGTACAGCACAACCTAAGGTGACCTCTCTGCTGGCGAAAGCCTCGTCTGACTCACAGAATGGCGGCTCATAATCTCACACCAGACTGATTCTCACCCTCCTGTCTTCCTGTGGGACTTTTGCCCTGCTTCCTCCAGTCTTCCAGTTCCTGGTTCAGTGGGTTACAGTACAGAGTGTTATATAGCCTCTGTGGGTTTGAGGAGCAGAAGGTCACCCCAGACATTCATGACTTTCCTGTAACATTTCCCTTTACTCAGTTCAAGCCATCAGGAAGTCGCCCCCCTCCACCTCCAATCAATAGTTTATGCAGCAGTGTTTATAGTCGTACTCTTTAATCACAGACTAATATTTGTGTGTATGTGTTTTGTGGCAGATTGCCCATGGTAAAGAAGACCAGGACATAAGGATACACTCCAGGAGAGGCCTCATCTGACAGTAAACCTACAAGCGGCAGAAAAACAAACCTCTCAGAAAATGGTGCAATACTTTATAGGGGGACCTGCCCAGTTAACTATTATTGAAGCTCACGGAGAGCCTTTAAAGATGCTTTGGTTCAGAGAAATGTAACTGGAGTGAGTTTTCTATTACAGTCACAACAGGGACAATCTAGGAAGATGAACGGCATGACTTCTACAGATAAACTACATCAGGCAACAGGAATAATTACCTGGTTGTAATTTTCAAAATCTAGGACTTTTTGAGTCTATTTTGGCCCTTTTCTCTCGTTTCCCCCAGTTCAGATTTTTTGTGTCCCTTTCCCTTCGTTCATTTCTGTTTTGGATTGATGGCATCTTTACTTAGTGAGCATCACTGCCCCATACACCAACACATGACTTGTCATCCTGCGAAAGCAACTTCTCCCAACCATCCACGAACACTTTAGTGACCAACAATGCCTTTTCCAGCATGATAGAGCACCAGGCTATAAGGCAAAAGTGAGAATTAAGTGGCTCGGGGAACAAATTTGGGGTCCATGGCCAAGAAACTCCCCAGACCTTAATCCTTTTGGGAACTTGTGGTCAATCCTCAAGAGGTGGGTGGACAAACAAAAACCCACCAATTCTGACGAACTCCAAGCATTGATTATGCAAGAATGGGTTGCCATCAGTCAGAATTTGGCCCAGAAGTTGACTTGACAGATTGCCAGGGTGAATTGCAGAGGTCTTGAAAAAGAAGAGCCAGCACTGTAAATATTGACTCTTTGCATAAACGTAATGTAATCTATATATATAATTCACTAAGCAGCCGCCAGCACAAGCAAGACACCCATGGAGCACACAGGATGGAGCCACGCCCACCAACTCTAAGACCATTCGATACGACAACAACTCGCAGAGTCACGCCCACCAACTCGGACACAGCAACTCACAATGCACGGCGTCATTGGATACGACGACAACTCACAGAGCCACGCCCACCAACTCGGACGCAGCAACTCATAAAACAGGGCATCATTCGCATTCGTCTCTGCTACACTCCACATGCACCTCTGAGCCACGTTGACTTTTCATTATTCTTTTCAGTTACGACGCACGGCCGCGTCCACCATCGCAAACTGTTTTACACGCCATGGTCTTAGAGTTGGTGGGCGGGTGTCCGTGAGTTGCTCTTGTGAGCGGGCACATGATCAGGCGGTGTGTATACTTCGAGAATGAGGGTGGACGCGGTAGGACCATCTAAGAAGAGGCATGTTTGTCGTGGATGTGAATCGCTGTATGCAGCGTGTAAAACAGTTTGTTTGTCGCAGATGTGAATTGCTGTATGCAGCGTGTAAAACAGTTTGCGAGGGGTATCCTATGGTCTTAGAGTTGGTGGGCGGGTCTCTGTGAGTTGCTCTTGCAACCGGGCACATGACCAGGCAGTGTGTATGCTTTGATGTGAATCGCTGTATGCAGCGTGTAAAACAGTTTGCGAGGGGTGTCCCATGGTCTTACAGTTGGTGGGCGGATCTCTGTGAATTGCTCTTGCGAGCGGGCACATGACCAGGCAGTGTGTATGCTTCAAGTGCGAGGGTGGACATGACAGGACCATCTAAGAAAAATCATGTTTGTTGCGGATGTGAATCGCTGTATGCAGCGTGTAAAACAGTTTGTTTGTCGCGGATGTGAATCGCTGAATGAGTGTGCGATGGCGGTCCTCCAATTGTCAGTCATGGACAGTTGTATGTTGCCCTCTCCAGAGTTCCATTTTTTCATTCACCTACAGTCGTATCCTCAAACCCACCCCATTTGGACAACTGTGTCTTTCAGGAAGTGTTCACCCATCAATACATAATTATGCGGCAATGCTACGCCGCGGGTTGGCTAGTTGTCAATAAAAGCCTTTGAAACTTATGAATGCTTGTAATTCTACTTCAGAATACCATAGAAACATCCGACAAAAAGATCTAAAAACACTGAAGCAGCAAACTTTATGAAAACCAATACCTGTGTCATTCTCCAAACTTTTGACCACCACTGTACAGTATATGGACAGATGGGAGTGACAGTATCCTGTCCAGTCATTGTTGAGTCCTCCGACTCAGTTATACTGTTGGTGGGTGATGTTAGCCCTTCTTGCTTTTTCCAGTTTTAATCTTGAGTGAGCCATTGAGCAGTTTATGCCATGACATGGACAGAATGAGTCAACATCTACAAATTTAAAGTCATGATTTCTTTACCAAAAAAGCATGGATTGTTCTAAGAAGGCTGGCAATGCCCCAAGCTGGAGGAGTTAAATCATGTCTGGATTTTATTCATGAGAACCGAGGGGACTGTGAGACTGATAACAAAACAGCCACAGTATCATAGACCGCTGACCAATCAATGTCCCTAATTTAATCTATGGAGTAAGATTATGGGTAGTGACCAAAAGGATGGAATTGTCAACAAAAGAAACAGAAATAAAATTTCTATGCGAGGTGTTTGGCCTTAAACTCCATGACTCTGTGAACTCCTTGGAAATTCAAAGAGAATGTCAAGAATATGCCATTCCTCAAGATCAAAATGAGTCACCTGAAACAGCATAGGCACCTGTTGAGAACAATCCGTGGAGCCTTTCACTGGACGTGTTCCAGGAACAGACCAATAGTAAGAGCCACTGAGAATAATGCAGGACAGTTGAGCTGACCTATAAACTCTTGGGAATCTCTCAGGAAAAAAAAACAGAACCTGGAAAGGCAGTCTACTGCACCCATCTGGGCTCACTGTCACCATCATCTTTTCAAGGATGCAAGGTATATAGGGATATGGTGTGAATGGGGGGGATGTTATAATCCTAGATTAACTCATCTAAAGACTGACACAGTGAATCTAATAAGGCCGATGTATAGTTTATATGGAGGCCCACTCAAGTGCATTCAAACACTGGCCAGTTTGGAGTCGCCAATTAACTTAACCTGCGCTTCTTTATGATAGGATCGATGAATACTTTGAATAATCCACATGGACTACAGGAGATCATACAATCCTGACCAAGACAATAACCTCAGCCGGCATGAGCGTGTGCCTGGTGATCCCCTGGAGGTCCGTTCATACTATCATCAGGTGTTGGCATTGACTCTGGTACTCTACATCTATGTAATGGAGAAAGGATAACAAAAAAATCAATGGATATCCTGTTAATTGTTCATGGAAATAATACTTTTTGTTGACAATTAGTCACCACAAAATTCATCAAAATTTCAAATGTACAGATGAATGTGAAAAATAACGGAACATATTCTCAAATCTATTTCATCTAATTGAAAGTCATGTTACAGTCTGTCCCAACAGGAAAACAGGGACCACAACTTGACATGGCATTAGTCTATCACTCGGTTACAAACGCATTTAAAATTGCCAGTTAAGATGTTAAATTAAGTATAGATCTTTGGAATGTGGCAGAAAAATCCAACTACCTGGAGTGAATAAAACACAAAGACAAAGGGAGAAAATACAGAGTGCATATATGCAGTGAACCAGCAGAGCATGGCAAGCAAGACACCAGATCCATGAGGCAGTAGCACTAACTGCTGTGTCAACTTGCTACCCAAACCAAATACGTGAAAAACCGTTAATGACACAATATTTTGAGGTGGTCCAATCAATGAAACATAAAATGCCCCACTGACAAGTACTTCATGTAAAGACATCACCGTCTCTTACGTCCTGCAAAATGCTGAAGTCGTCTGGAACTCCAAATTAAATGGTGTGCTGCCCTCTAGTGACAGTTTTAATGTTATTTTATTTCCTTTTCTGTTTCAAATAAAAATTGGAAATCTGCCATTCTATCCTCCAAATCTTCAGGTCAATATTAGATATTGTAGATGAAGGTATTTTCCTTTCATGTAAGACTTTATCTCATTCTTTTGTGTTGTAAGATTCATCTCAATGTGTTTCATTGAGTTTTACTGCAACTGACAACACCACAGTCATTCTATACTGAGTAATGTCAAAGGCAAAGCCCATTGTACAGTCGCCTCCCAGCTTAAACCAGAAACTGCTTTGTTCTGTAAATATACAGCACCACAAGACTGCATTTCACACAGCAACAACTTTTATTTCTGAAGTACATTTTTATACATCAAATTAGCTTAAGGTGCTTAATCTGAGCACATATCTCCAGTTTTGATGTCACTACATTGGTTACCTGTGTCATTTAGAATTCACTTTAAAATATTGCTTATGGTTTTACAAAGCTTTAAATAATCTCGCTCCGTCCTGTCTTTCAGAATGTCTTACACCTTACACTCCAAATTGTAACCTTAGATCTTCAAATGAGTGTCTACTTAGAATTCCAAGAGTTAAACTTAAAAGAAGTGGTGAGACGGTCTCCTGCTGTTATGTACCTAAAATCTGGAAAAGTTTACCAATAGAAATTCGCCAGGATAATACAGTGGAGCAGTTTACAAAACTGCTGAAAACACATTAGTTTAACATGGCTTTCTCATAGCTTCATTTTAGTCTAATCCTGATGCTCTGTATATTCAATTAATTATCAGTATCATTCCTGGTGGCTCCAAAATCCATACTAACTCCTACTTTCTCTTCTGTTGTTTTTCCGGTTTTCTGTGGTGGTGATCTGCGCCGCCACCACCTGACCAAAGCATCGTGATGTCCTTACATTGATGGATTAAAGACCAGAAGTCCACATGACCGTCATCATCAAATTCTTCCATGTGAACCCTGAATACAATGAGGACTGATTGTGAGGTAATTTATGTTTGGTTGAATGCCTACAGGGGGCTGGGTGGTCTCATGGCCTCGGAAGCCCTGTAGATTTTATTTTTCTCTTCAGCCATCTGGAGTTTTTTTTTTTTTTCCTGTCCTCCCTGGCCATCGGATCTTACTTTTATTCTATGTTAATTGGTGTTCCCTTATTTAATTTTAATTTATTTTTGTCTTTTTTTCTCTTTCTTCATCATGTAAAGCACTTTGAGCTACATCATTTGTATGAAAATGTGCTATATAAATAAATGTTGTTGTTGTTGTTTATAATAGTAATGGCTAAACAGATTTACTAAAGAAAGTAAAAACTAAACAACAGTCGTTTATAATGTTAAATACCATAATGTCTTCTAAGCCTGCTTAATTCTGAACAGGGTCGCAGGAGGCTGGAGCCTAACCCAGCAAGCTTAGGGCACAAGGCAGGAGCAATCCCCTAGACAGGATGCCTACTAGGGCCAAATTAGCATCACCAGTCCCCCTAACATTCATGTCTTTGGTCTGTGAGACAAAACCCAGGCATGCAGACATGGAGAGAACATGTGAACTCCATGCTGGGGGGACCCAGCACTAAAACCCTGGTCTCTGTACCGTGCAGCAGCAGCACTACCACTGTGCCACCCGTAAAACAGTAATTGTCCATCTTCATAACACAAATTATGGTCAAATGGACAGGGTGGACAACAAAACTTTTCTAGAGTTATCATTTAGTATAGGGATCTTCCAGGAGGGCGGCACGGTGGCGCAGTGGGTAGCACTGCTGCCTCGCAGTTGGGAGACCTGGGGACCTGGGTTCGCTTCCCGGGTCCTCCCTGCGTGGAGTTTGCATGTTCTCCCCGTGTCTGCGTGGGTTTCCTCCGGGCGCTCCGGTTTCCTCCCACAGTCCAAAGACATGCAGGTTAGGTGGATTGGTGATTCTAAATTGGCCCTAGTGTGTGCTTGGTGTGTGTGTGTGTGTTTGTGTGTGTGTGTCCTGCGGTGGGTTGGCACCCTGCCCGGGATTGGTTTCTGCCTTGTGCCCTGTGTTGGCTGGGATTGGCTCCAGCAGACCCCCGTGACCCTGTGTTCGGATTCAGCGGGTTGGAAAATGGATGGATGAATCATAATCATACAAATTTTAATTTAGTTGATCCAGGCCAGTGTCACGGGCTTGCAGAGGATTCCAGCAGCACTGCACATGAGGCGAGAACCAGTCCTGAATGGGATGCCTGCTTATCACAGGTCTCCTCACACAATAATACACACTCATTCTCACAGGGCCACTTTATAGCCACTACTTAGCCTAACAAAAAACATTTAAAAAGTCCAAACCAACATGGATGATGGTGCAAATTCCATTCCAGTAGCACCCAGGCTAGGATTTGACCTCAAGACCTGGGGACTGTGAGGCAGAAGCACTAACTGCTCTGCCATAACTACCTTTGCTTGACCCTGCAATGATCAACAGCAGTTTTGACCTTCTTGTTATATATTATTAATGGAATTTGAGAATATTAAACAAGCAACCCTAAATTGGGGTTGTGAGAAGGTGCTATAGTGGCACCGGACCTGGCACAGACAGACACGGGAGGCACACTAATAAAAACAAACAAACATCTTCCCCGTACCCACAGACACAACACAGTCCCAAAAGCACAAACAGAAACACCAAAATAAAAACACTCTTCTTTCCTCCACTCCTCTCGGCAGCGTTGTCTCCCTCCTCCCGACTCTGGCTCTTTGAGTGGTGGCTGCAGGCTTCTCTTTTAGCCCATCCGGAAGCACTCCAGGTGATAATTGACCTAAATTTGGCTGCACTTCCCGGTGTGGCTGTGTCACAACCCAGACGGACTCAGGAAGCCATGCAGCTCCCCCAGTGATGGCCATGGAGCCCAACAGGGTTGAGCTCTGGTGTAACACAATTGTGGCCCCGATACCGCCCAGGGGGGCTGCCACCAAGTGTTCCGAGGGACGTAGTGTGCATCCCATGGCTGTTCCCCCAGATCCAGTGTCAAAGGGGCGTCCCAGCCGGGCATGGGTCCCGGCGGTACACCACAGGGTCTTCTTGGACACTTTCTGTATTTTAAACAGGGGACAGAAGACGAGTACCCACAGCTAGGACTGCTTTGTGCAACTAGGGGGTAATGGAATAGCAGGCAGTGTTCAGTATTAAATCAGTCGGAAACCAAAAAAAAAAAAAAAAACAATCAGAGGGAAAAGTGTCAAAGCCAATTCATGCGACCAAAGTGGAAGTGAAAGTAAATATTGCAAAAGTCCCTTACACTAACTAGTGCTGTAACCGCTACCTGATGTTAACAGAAATTTCTGCTCTGCAACTGAATCCAATCCACAGACGTGTGAACCTGTGCACTGTGCCACCTTTTATAGACGGGTCCTGAAGGCACATACTATGTGGCCTGCCATGTCACATAACCAAAAGAGATACATTATGACATTGGTCATGCAAAAATGGCCACAAATTGGCAGGAACCATCCAACCACAGCGAACAAAATGAAGATCATCCACCTGTAGGATGTGACAGCAGCCAATTTGCATCAGTACACTAACTGCACATTAGCTGTTAGTTGGTGAAGGAGTGACAGATAGTTAGCCAATCAGATACAGGAGATTAGGGGCCCATAATGACCAGGCCATGGTGGACAATTTAGCCAGGATATCAAGATACATCCTACTCTTTACAAAGGATGTCCAGGGATCTTTAATGACCACAGAGAGTTGGGACCTCGGTTTTATGTCTCATCCAAAGGACGGTGCCATTTTTACAGCACAGAGTCCCTGTCACAGCACTGGGGCATCGGGATCCACATTCAGACCACAGGGCAAGCGCCCCATGCTGGCCTCACCAACATCTCTTCTAACAGCAACCCAAGCTCTTTCCTGGTTGGTCTCCCATCCAAGTACTGGCTGGGCCCTAACATCCTTAGCTTCACGTGGATGGACTGTTCTGAAGTGCATGTGATATGGCTGCTGGTTATTACTGGAGGAGGAGGAGGTTAGGAGCACACACTGATACAGTGCATTGCCACACCCACCAGACGACAAACCAACTCAGGATCCCAGATTAGGACCCGAGTGCAGCCATGCAACGGGTGACACCTCAGCACCACACTAGTTCAGATGGAATGGAACAGTGTGAAGTTTTTATGGTGGTTAGAGGGCCTGCATGCAGGGCTGGATGCAGATTAATGTCATACCCAGGATGGAGCAATTGCAGGGTAAGGGCCTTGCTCAAGGGCCCTACAGAGTAGAGTCACTTTTTGCATTATTACTGGGCCACTCCAAAAAATGTATTTTTAGTTTTGATGCCACTCCATTTTGGCTGTAACTTTAAGGCCATGTCACATTTGATTGACTTTGCCAGTGGTTTCCAGCCATAACCTTCATCAACAAAATCCTAGCGAGTAGAATGCAGTCAGGGGCGCACTCCCCTGAAGTCCTGTTATGTAATAAGACATGCCCAGAGACTCACCCCAGCTAGTCAGTCTACGACCCGCTCTAACTGAATCAAACAGGTCTGATTTTGACTCTAGTCATGGGGACGGACTCTGTGTGCATGAGAGATGACAATCGATGAAAGCAAATCCAGAAATGTAATGCATGTAATGTAGGGATAAGGAATAAGGAATGTGTGTTGCACCTCACAAACAGAAGAGAAGCTCGTTTGTCTGCTGTCCCATGTGTTATGTACCACAACAGAATGGAGAAAAAGGAAAACAATGGGCTAAGATTGGGGCTAAACTCACTGCACCTGTTAGATCCTTCATACAAGACCGGCTCCTTCAGGCAGCTTGCTATTGGCTGTCAGAAAAAGGGACAACTTTGCTAGAAGTTCATGCACCCAAATCAGCAAATACAATGTGCAAGTCTGACATTTCCTAAGACTAGAAGTCATATAAAATGACATCAGCTTCACTTTCAATATCTGTTATACAAGAAGATGACTCTCCACCAGCCCTGGATTAATTATGTATTTGCTGATCCAAGTAGCACAGGCTAAGTGCATTAAGGGAAGGAGGGCACCACAGAGTTTTCCTCCCTAACTTTCATGTCCTTAACTCTTTCTCTCTCCTTCACTCATCTTTAGTAGAATTTTTATTAATTGTTCTTATCGGCCATGTTTGACTATGATCTGAATTGTTAAAAAATGTTACCGTGACTAACTAAAGTTTAAAGGTTTGGTCTGAAGGTGTCATAAAATGTCCCATTTGAGTATCTGGCTAGCATTTAACCCATTGCCTGATTTGTGTAATGGACCCTTAAGCTCTTAATTTTATGATTTAATTTACTGACTTTTCACATTAAACAATGTACATTTTAATTTTCTCTTTCACCCTCAGCACTTATTGAGTCTTAATGTCTTGTCAGTTAAGTAGTAGTAGCATATCTTGATAGCACTTCACAAAAGATAGAAACTAACCCTGAATGGGTCACCAGCCCACTGAAGGGCAAAGCATTTCACAAGTGCCACAAATCAATGTGGGCTGGCACAGTGGATAATGCAGCCGCTTCATGGCATCAGACTTCTAAACTCAAATCCCCCACTAGTCATAAAGAGATTTCCTTGCACAAGCCAAAGGTATTATTTATTATTATAGCAAAACAATCAAACACATGCTTCTGCCTAAAAAAATCTCATCATAAAGACAATCCATTTACTCAATAAACAAAGAGCTAAGAGGCTTTAATCAAAATCAACCCTAAAGATAAAGACGTGTATATGAGGGGAGACCCAAAAATTCCTGGGATTGGTCAAAACAATGGGAGTAAGGTGTAGTTATCAAATATGGCATCATGCACCTACAATCTGCTTAATCAGCAGTTGAGTTGATCAAGCTTATATTTCTGGAGTTTATTCTACAATTTTGCTCAGGATTTTTTCCATCCATTTTCTTTCTCCAAGCCACCATGGAAGATTTTCAGGAGACAATAATGATTTCTCGACATTGACAGACATTGTCCATAAAGAGTTTGTTCTTCATGAACAGACTGTTAATTAGGAACGTTACATCAGAGACAGGGAAAGCATGGAGGACCAACATCTGTAGAAATGGCATGCCCACAACTAACAAAACCCTAACCCTAACCCAAAAGTGGATTTTGTACTATGACAACACACCACATTGTCAGTCAAGGAGTTTTTGACCAAAAACAATGCGGTTGTTGCTTCACACCACCCGTATTTGCCTGATTTCATTCCCTGTTGACTTCTTTTCATTTCCAAAATAAAAATTGAGACTGGAATGAGGAAGATTTGCTACAATGGAAGAAATACAGGAAAAAAATGCAGGAAGCTCTAGACATGGTAACAACAGATCATTGCAGGAAATGTTAACAGGGATGGGATCTCAAGGAGAGTATTTTTAAGATGACTAAAACAGAATTTCTGTAAGTTTTATAATAAACTGTCTTTTTTATCAATTCCATGAACTTTGGGTTCCCCCAATTGAGGTTAACTCTCAATTATAAATTGGCCTGAGTGAATGTAATTTGCAATAGATTTGCATTTTGTCCAGGGCCGGCTCCCATCTTGCATCAGGTTTTTTCAACAACCAGTGACCCTAAAGCAGGTAAGCAGGTTGTAAAATAAAGAGACAGGTAAAGTGAATGTTCAATCAAACCTGCTGCCATTATAAATATATCAAACGTGTCATGCATTACCCTGTTTAATATGCATTAGTCTGGCAGTGATTTTTAAACAGGGAGCCGAAATTCAGTCTTGCCGATGGCTGCTGGATTTCCTTCCACTCGTTTTATTAATCAGGATCGATTCCTGCCCCTAGCAGGTGTCTTAGCTTTCCTGTTTTTAATTCCTCCATTCAATATTTCAGTCTCGAAACACCATTTCCAAGCTTATTTTTCTAAGAATATAGTGTGTGTAATTTAGTGGCAGTGATTACCTTTACTAAGCTTAATTATTAAGATTTTGTTTTCTTATCGTCCATCATTAAAGCTGTCACCTGAGATGAGTGCATTGGTGGAACTTGAGGTTTATGAGCAGGCTGTCTGCTTTTTGTTAGTTAACACATTTAAAGGAAACAATTTCAAAGTAGCGGTTATGAACAAGTGCGTGCGCTCTTAAAACAAAAACTAAATATCATAAAGATTTTCAGGTGCACTCAAAATTATAACAAAACTTATACACACACTTTCAATATTCACTTATCCCATCTATCCACTGATTTTCTAATCTGCCCATTCATCTGGTCACAGGAGGGTTATATTCAATCCTGGAAGCATTGAGACCAAGATAGGAATGAATCCTGGACAGGTTGCCAGAATACAGAAAGAAAGCAGAGTAAATTAAGCTAAGACGTCAATTCAAGTCAGGAATTGCAGACTAAAGGAGAAGCTGAATGAAATGTTGCCATAACACACATCAGTGTCTAACTCATCTGTGTCTTTCTTGTAGGTCAGAGAAGAGGATGAAGGGCATAGCATAGCCCTGCATACCACCTCACAAGGCAGCTCTGTGATTCTGCTAAAACGATTTTTGCTAAAGTCACCTCTCCTAACTCAGGCTGGCAGCTTCCATCCTGTAGAGGGACTGAAACCACAAGAGAACTCTGTCATTAAACACTAGAATATATTAGTGATGATAACAGGGCACTCGTTCAAATTGTCCAACATAACATCACATTTAAAGGTCCATAAAGTTCATGAAGAAAATTTTTGTAACATTTGTGCAAATTCGGCTTTTAAGAAGATTCCAGCCATGTCCCCATGTTCATGTTGAAGAATTTACTTTACAGTAACACCTGGGATCCACTATACTAATTCTCTTTATAGTTTTAATCATGTCCCCTCTTAATCACCTTTGCCTAAACTGTAAAGGTTCAATTCCTTCAATCTCTTCTTATTGCTCATACATCTTAGTCCTAAAATCATCCTAGCCCCCTCTGGACTTTCTCTAGTGTTGCTATTTTTTTTTTTTTTAATTGAGATCAAAATTGTACACAGGTGAGGTGAGGCCTCACTAGTGGGTTATATAACTTAGGTATAACCTCTGCGCATCAGAGGGTCACCTTCTGGGCTCATCAGAGGTAAGCACTACCACTCTAGGACACAAGGGGGCACTGTCACAGGTGGTATTGCCTCTTTTTCTACCCACAACTTAGAGAAACTGCCCAGTGAGGACAACTGACTCCACTCTTCCTGGTTCAGTGACTATAAAACCGAGACACTTCCAGCAGATTTCATCTCTGTTCAGGATGAGCAGACCAGACAGAGCTCAAACGTGACATGTGTGACCACTCTACAGAGCCTTTGCTTTTAAAGCTAGTGCCTACCAGGTGATATAGCATTTATTTGCGTCATTGAGCGCCTGTTACTTTTTATGGATTTGTTAGTTATTAAAAGGGGCAACCCAGTTGGTGCTCCAACATTTCTCCAACATTCTGTTAGACTTTTCAATCGCTACTGAACACTGTCTGGATGCAGATAGGTCCACTACATCTCTGAAGTCCTTCTAATAAGGTGTACGTTCAAGTTTCACACCTCCCGTTGTGTAGTCAAATCTAACATCTCCATTTCCTACGTGTAATGCCTTACATTTACTTACAATCTGCCCTTGTCTGTATGCTGTCCAAGTCCCCCTATAATAATTTATCTGATCCTACATTTGATCCCTTCCACCTAGTTTGGTATCATCTGCAAACCTAAACATCTTGTCAATTATATTCTTATTCAGATCATTTATGTATTTTAAAAAGAGCAGAATCCCTAGCACTGATACCGGATAGACACCAACACATCCCTTTGCTTCCTGTTTTTGAGATAATTTTATACCCACCTACAGACCGTGCCCAGAATTCCCACTTATTTTAGTTTGATCACTAATCAAACGCCTTCTGAAAATCTCAATAAATAACATCATACGCACCTCACTGATTGCATTCTTTTGTTGATTCCTCAAGGAATTGCAGCATATTAATAAAACAAAACCTTTCTCGTCTGAACCTATGTTGAGTTTTTGCTAACACTCCTGTTCTAGGCTTGTGCTGCTGGAGCTTTTCCTTAATAACTGCTTTTGTTAATCTTTCTGTGATCACATTATGCTTGTAGGCTTATAACCGTCCCCCCTCTTTTATAAGAGTGTTATGTTTGTTCTTTCTAATCGGAGGCTTGTGTTGGTGGCCTTCTCTCTCTCAGGTTTTATTTGGTTGTGCACATGACCAGCCACAAAAGGACCCTGAGGCTTATTTTGGAGGTTGAGAGTTGCAGTAGTCCAGACATGACGAGACCAAAGCCTGGACCAGAAGTGAAGTTGTGCTGCATACTCTGATCTTACCGATTCTGTACAGAGTGAATCTGAGAGACAGAGAAACAGCTACATCGTGGTCAGTGAAGGACAGCTGGTCATCAGTCTCCACCCCAGGATTACATACAGACTTGATGGGTGTCAGCAATTGTTATGTATTGATGGACAAGCTGGAATAAGAAGACGGTCCATCTTTGTTAGGTTGAGTTGAAAATGATGCTCCTTCATCCAGGTTGCAATATCAGAGAGACATACTGAAATTCTTTAAGGAAGGACCAGCAATGATCCAAGGAGCTGAGACATGGCCAGTAAAGGAAGTACAAGAGAAAAGTTAGATATGGCAGAAATGAGAATGCTGAGATGGATGTGTGGAGTTACAAAAAAGGACAAAATAAGAAATGAGACAATCAGAGGTACAACAAAAGTGCTAGAGATATCTAAGAAAGTACAGGAAGTGGTATGGACATGTGATGAGGACAAACAATGAATATGCGAGCAAAAGAGTAATGGGAACGGAAGTATAGAGGAAGAGAAAGTGAGGGAGGCCAAAGTGGAGGTAGATGGATAAAGTAAAAGAAGATTTGAAGGAAAAGGGCATGACTGTTGAGGAGGTGCAGGACTGAGCTATTTGGAGAAGGCTGATCAAGCACATCAACCCCACACAGAAGGGGGAAAAGATGAAGAGGAAAATGATACCGAGATTCTAGTTGATACCATGTGGTCCTTTGAAGTGAATTACAAGTACAGCTGCATGTCAGTGTTATAGCATTGGGACTAGATGATAGGGCCTAGCAAGGTTGTAGAGAGAAGAAGAGTGGTCCCAGCACTGATATTCGGGACACACCCCTACTTGCATGATGCACCCTTGACAAAGCTCTTCACCAGGACACATTGCCCAAGAGGTAAGACTCAGACCACATGGGGGAAGTCCTAGTAATGCCATGGTCAGAGAGGGTGGCAAGGATGATCTGATGGTTTACTGTATCAAAGGTGGAAGACAGATCTAGAAGGATAAGGACAAATGCCATGTTGGTATCTCTATTCAGCTGTAAAGTGTCGATAACAGCGAGCAAGGCTATCTTGGTGGAATGGCCACTCTTGAAGTTTGACTGATTAGGATTGAGCAGTCTGTTCTGTAGAAGGAAGGAAAAGGCTTTGTTAGAGTCAGCATGTTGCAGTGTTTGGATAGAAAGGAGAGGAGAGAGATTGGTCTGTAATTACCTACTTGAGATGAGTTGGATAGAGTTTGATGGAGTCACTCAGTGCTACTCCTATGTGAAGGGGACCTGCAATTGGAATGCTTCCCAGCTTAGAGCAGAGCAGTAGGACAATGATAAGAAAGTAAATGGCTGGCACAGAAAAAAACAGAGAGCAGATATCTTCTCAGATCAACAGCAGTCACGTGGGATCACAAAGATAAAAACAAGCCAGCAGCCTTTAATGTTGTATTGATTAAATAATACAGCCCAACAGCTCCAACAGAGGTTTACGTCTATGTATCATTCCCAAGATATTGAATATACCATAACTTGAAATGTTAGTTGATTTTCTTAAAATGCTCATACTTAAAATTTTATCTTCTGTTAAACTGTTTCAGGCTGTCTATCTTGATAGTATGACACTCTGGGTAGACGTTAGGTCCCTCAGGCCTAACTATGGTACTGTTTTATTGCTTTCTTTAAATTTTACAAATACTTGTGTTGGTATCTCAGTCCCAAGGCACATTCATTGAAACTTTTGTGGGATATGCTAAGCATTTTAATGTCAAAATGTGAGCAAACAGACATTTTTTCCATGGTAAGAAGTATTGAGCACTCATCCCCTACAAGTGGAAGCCCAGTATAATTCTACTGTATGAATCTGTAAAGCACTTGAAAATGTCTGCCTGTTTAACTAGCTCATCCTGACTTAATTTATACCAACACATCACTATGGAGATGAGATCAAATGACATTTTAACTTTTTATTTTGTTCTCTGATAATAATTTACCTGAAAGAAGTCATTTTCTATGAACCAAATAGTTCCCAAAGACTTTTAATCAGTTAAACTATTTTGGGACTTTTAGATAATATTAATACATAGGGATGATATTAGAATATACCATTTATCTGTGTGATGATTGGTGTACAGTACACCCCCAAAATTCGCGGGGGTTACATTCCTAGAGCACCCGCGAATTATGAAAGCTGTGACTTTTGGATGTGGTTAAAAAATGCCTTTTAAATGCCTATTTTTATAGTTTAAACCCTAAATACAGTATGCCCCCAAAGCACTTTCATTTCGTTGCAAACTCTGCTTAATACATTACCTGAAAATGGGCGGCACGGTGGTGCAGTGGTAGCGCTGCTGCCTCGCAGTTAGGAGACCCGGGTTCGCTTCCCGGGTCCACCCTGCGTGGAGTTTGCATGTTCTCCCCGTGTCTGCGTGGGTTTCCTCCGGGCGCTCTGGTTTCCTCCCACAGTCCAAAGACATGCAGGTTAGGTGGATTGGTGATTCTAAATTGGCCCTAGTGTGTGCTTGGTGTGTGGGTGTGTTTGTGTGTGTCCTGCGGTGGGTTGGCACCCTGCCTGGGATTGGTTCCCTGCCTTGTGCCCTGTGTTTGCTGGGATTGGCTCCCGTGACCCTGTGTTCGGATTCAGCGGGTTGGAAAATGGATGGATGGATGGATTACCTGAAAACAGAATGTAAAGGTAAACCCGTATACTGTACAGTACTGTACTGCTATGTCTCCTGCGGTGCTAGAATATAAAATACCGATGTTACCGCTATATGTACTGTAATTCATGCAAGCGCGTTTTCTTTGGTATGCGCTGTCGTTTTCTTTGTTATAAGTAGAGTATATATATAATAATTTAATTTAATTACAATACAGTAAAATGTACGGGTACTCACCAATGATGAATGATATTGATGATGATGATGAAGTAGCTGTGCAGTACGATGCAAAGGACTTAAAACTCCCCGGGTGGCGCCTCTTCTTCAGGCGCTTCAGGAGGAGTCGTATCTTTGGACAGGTCTTCTTCTGGTGGGGTTTCATGCTGGCTTTTCTTTATAGGTTTCAGGAACATTGTGATGAGAAGTTGCTACATTGTCTCCTGTAGCGAACTGCTGGTACAATTTCCGTGTATTCTCACGGATGATGTTACTGTCCAAGGGGATGTTCTTCTTCCTGCAGTCGGTGATCCACAATGCCAAGGCAGATTCCATCCTGACGATATGTTTATTCCTTACAGTTGTTACCTTTTTGGCACTATCACAGAAACTTACAGATATGGTACTCCAGATCGCTGCTTCGTTCTTCTTTATGTAGCGTGCGGTGCTTTCATTAATGCCATAGTGGCGCGCTACTGCAGCATAACTTTATAGTTCCCGGAGCAAGTCCAGTAGTTCAACATTCTCCTGGAGTGTTTCAAACTTCTCCTGGCACTTAGGCTCAGTGCCAGAAGCCTTACAAGGTGCAGGGCATTTCGGGGACATCTTGTGCATTTAAGAATAACAAAATGGAAAACACGAGGACACTCAGCTGGAGACGCGTCACAGGGCGGCAGTCAATAAGCAGCAAGGAGAAATGAATAACGCTCTCGGATTGGCTACTTTCACCATCCCAAACCGTGTTTCCCTCAGCGTTTGCTTCCTGTTCTCTCTACAGCACAGTATTGCCACGAAAAAAGCCATAAAAAACTTGCAGAGGACATTTGCGCTTTCCGCTAACAATTAATAGTTAGGTTCTAAGGAAAAATCCGTGAATGACTGAGTCCACAAACCCTGAACCGCAACTTTGCGGGGGTCTACTGTACTTTGAAATGCACCTTAACCCATGTTATGTTAATGAACCTAATTGATAAAAGCAGCTGTTCTGTTAAGATTGTTCAGTCTGTCACACTCCACTGAACAAAAGCACATGGTGGCTCCACCAGCCTGGTGTAATAAATGACAAGCCCATCTTTGGATCCATTTATGATGGTGAATCACGACTATTCCTCATTTACATAGCACCCATAACATTTCTTTTCTACATTTTTAATAGTCAGTTATTTATTTATGCAGAAAAAAGAATGTGATCGTTATACTGCATGGAATGTATCTGGCAATGGGTGGCTGATGGCCATAGGTGGTCCTTCATATCCTTGACTTTGATAAAGTACTCCATGGTCCAAAACACTAAGAAAACCTCAGATTTAAATTGCATACCTCTCTCATTCAGATGTTCAGCTAAACCTCTTGACAATGCCTGCATGTTATATAGATTGATGTGCAGCATTATGATTGTCTCTTTGCATTATTAAGCAGGTACACCTAATAAAGTGGGTGCTAACTTAGAACATACATTTCCATATCTATTTATTAATTCAGGGTTCTTGGGAGTGGAGCCTATTCTAGCAGATTCAGACACAAGGCAGGGACCAACTCATCCATCCATCCATCCATTGTCCAACCCGCTGAATCCGAACACAGGGTCACGGGGGGTCTGCTGGAGCCAATCCCAGCCAACACAGGGCACAAGGCAGGAACCAATCCCAGGCAGGGTGCCAACCCACCGCAGGACACACGCAAACACACCAAGCACACACTAGGGCCAATTTAAAATCACCAATCCACCTAACCAGCATGTCTTTGGACTGTGGGAGGAAACCCACGCAGACACGGAGAGAACATGCAAACTCCACGCAGGGAGGACCCGGGAATCGAACCCAGGTCCCCAGGTCTCCCAACTGCAAGGCAGCAGCGCTACCCACTGCGCCACCGTGCCGCCCAGGACCAACTCATGATAGTATAAATATAAACAATTAAAAATAAAATTTAGAAAAAAATAAAAGAGTAATTTATTTAAACGTAAATTGTAAAAGAACTAGGGCACCACCTTGATAATATAGTTTGACATTTTATTTGTGTGAATCAATGAGCAGTTAGTTGCAGAGAAGTCTTTACAGACACAAGTCTAAACAGAACTGAAGTAGGTAACTGGTTTGCCAGTTTATGAAGGAAGATGGTAGAAAGGGGCGGGTCCAGGAGAACGGACACCAGAGATGATGCCAGTGATGGAAATCACCCAGTCGGCAGAGGGAGAAAGTGAGAAGGAATCAAAAAAGAGTGCCAACCCCTGGCTTGGGGTTTAATTACGTTTTCTAAAGCCTGTAAGCTGACAATATAAAAACAAAAAACATTCAGCATTTACAAATCTGCCAACAGCAAAGAGTTTAACTGCATGGTCTGTATGAGACATTAGGTCTATAAACTTGTTAAATGGTATGCTGATAACTACTCTGCATGCCACAAAGAAATAATATAAATTCATAAATAGAGTTAGATTATGGAAAATAATTAGTAATTTGAAAACGTAGGTTAACGTTAACAGAGGAAAGGAATTTTTGTAGCCCTTAATTGCCTAGGGGTGGTGTTCACTATAGAAATGGTGGTACAGTATAGAAGTCTTGTGGTACCCAAGGAAATCATTTTTAAGATATAACTGCGCAGTAAGCTCAATTCAATTCACTTTGTATTGAATGTGCTTCACTGAATGCTGACACAGAGCATTATAAAGAATTTCGAGGTAACAAACAAATTAGAAGCTTGAAGTAATGCACATGTATAACAAGACATTCATTTAAACAGATAGTAACACAAAGCAATAGTGAACTCATTAACATAAAAGGCTCCTAACATTATCATTGAGATGGCCAGTTCATTACAAAGGAAAGGAAACTGAAAACACTAGGCAGAAGCATTTGTGGAAAAAATAATCCTTGGGGGATCCATAGTTGGTTATAATATAAAGTAATAGACACTGTCACAATTCTGAAGATCTACAGTAGACCTGTTGGTCATGCCTTCTCTTTTGAGTATTTTACATTATTACATAAGTGTGTGTTGGGCTGACTAACAAAATGACTGTATTCTTTCACATCTGGATTTCCAAGACTCCCAGTATCTTTGTTGTCTTTCCCATTGGCAGCTTAGAAGAACAGCAGTGATACCAAGTGCCACGGGAGGATACCAAGAAATGAAACAGACCAGAGGAGAGTGACAGTTATTGTAATGCTTATATTTCTGTACATATGACTAACAAACAGATATGCAATCGGAAAAGGTAATCAGCAGCTCTAGTCAGGGTATACAAGACTAACATAGTGAGTCTTCAGCTTAGATTTAAAACCTGAGACTGAGGGGGCATCACTTGTATCTGAAGCTGCATTTAAGTTCAAAATGCTGCTGTAAGAACCATTACAAGAAGTAGAAAGTACAACAAAAATCACTCATGTTCTGAAGTATTAATATTGGCTTCCAGTTAGGATTAGAACTGATTTCAAAATCATCTCTCTTCCGCAAAAAAATATTCAGATACGTTTGAGAGCTGTGCAGGCTCTGTAGACCTCAATGGATTGAGTTCAGTAGGTAGGTTCTAGAACCTTCTCAATCCGTTTCAGAGTTGTGGGGACCAAAAGGGTAAAAGGCTGAAAAAAGATCTTCAGAGGACACTAATCCATCACAGAGACCACTCTCAATCACTTTCACACACACACACTGTAGTCACACACCGGGACAGTTTGCAATTGCTAAATAAAATAACCTAAATAAAAATAAAAAGCCCCTTGTGTAATTAATTTCTTCTGTGCTTGAGCATATCTGGTCATTTTCATGACATGGGCTTGCAAATCTATACAGTTATGACAAATATTAAAGAATAATAGAAGTGAAGGAAAAACTTTATTACTGTTTACTATTAAGGTTACCAAGCAAATGTGACACTGTGGTGGTAAATTATAGGGGGGGTCAAATTTTCAAAGCCCCAACTTGGACACTCATGCAATGTGTATGCCCACTAATGAAACCCATCTTCGTTTGTTTAATGCCTGCTTTATCTCATCATCATCACAGAGGGATCAGGGTACAGGAAAAAGAAACAACTTTACAAGTAAACACATAGGATTACACACAGTGCTTGCAGTGGAAATAAATAAATGGCAGTACAGTACTGTCTTTTTTTGTGGTTCTTGCTCCTCCTCACGATGATGTTCAATTTTTAACACAAGTTCCTTATCAAGCAGGGTTCCCTCATGGAGTTTCATGCTGTCGCAAATGTATTGGGATAACATTTGGGGCACTGAAAAACATTAGAACATTAGAACGATTTAGATGAGAACAGGCCATTCAGCCCAACAAACCTCGCCAGTCCTGTCCACTTAAATCTTCCAAAAAAACATCAAGTCGTGTTTTGAAAGTCCCTAAAGTCTTACTGTCTACCACACTACTTGGTAGCTTATTCCAAGTGTCTATCCTTCTTTGTGTAAAGAAAAACTTCCTAATGTTTGTGTGAAATTTATTAATAATAAGTTTCTAACTGTGTCCTCGTGTTCTTGATGAACTCATTTTAAAGTCTCAGTCTCGATCCACTGTACTAATTCCCTTTATAATTTTAAACACTTCAATCATGTCACCTCTTAATCTTCTTTTGATTAAACCACAAAAACTTAAACTATTAGCTGGGTAGCCTGCTAAAACCTGGACATTTTGATACTCTTCAGTTATTTATTGGGGAGCACAGTCTGAAATCGAGATTATCCCTGCTGTCGCCAGGATGTCTGATAAATTATAGAGATTAGTGAAATAGTGAGTACTATAATGTGGAGATGATGGGAGCATGAGGTTGTTTTAGTGTAACAATAATACTAAGTAAATGTTTATTTACTCTGTGCATAACGGCTTACACTCCACATGGTTCTAAATTGATATATATATTAGATAATATTTTGTTTTGCTTGCTTGCATTTTAAACTTTTACAGTTAGGAACATCATTCAACTTACCTGCTGCAACTTAAAGCATCAGGATGTCTGAGGTGCTCACGCACTTGTTCTCTTCTGCCTGTGCTCAAGCCGCACGTGTTCAGGTAGTGTCCCATGACAGCGACTTTCCACCCACTCAATCAATTTGAGATATCTCAACGAATATTGAACACCTTGACAAATTTCGTTAAAGAATATGCATGCAGTTTTTCAACAAGATTGGTCCACAGCGGGTCAACAGATGAACAGACAGACATGGGCTTTGTAAAAAGTGCTTTGCACATTCTATGTGAAAGCATCTAAAAATGGATGGATGGATAACCATGATACTGTATGTACAGTAAAATTTCATTTTTTACTGCAAAGTGGCTACCTAAGACAACCACTTTAAGGCAAACTTTGTCATCAGGTCTCGGTTTTCATCACATTTCCTGTAAGAACATTTTTGCTCAATTCAGAATTTTTTTAAACAATTACATTCACTGTGTTGATGCTATTATAACATTTCTGGTAATTTTCTGTTTTTTATTATTTCACATTATTCTGTAATGCGTTCTTCTGTCATTTCTTTGAATTCTCCATTCATCCAATCTCTCTCAGCCATGTTTTGTCACAGTTTGTTTAAAGTTCTTCATTGTAGAGTCTCTTTACTAGCGTACTGCTTTTTCTAAGCTGCTCGTGAGACCATTTGCTCTGAAACTTGTGTGACCTTAAAGACCAAATAAGCCAAAAGTATAAAATGGAAGAGGTTTTAATTATAACAATACAAATAATCCAGGGTCTTGGAGACAGGATACAAATGATAAGGAAATTAATAAACCTGTAGCCGTCAGGGGCAAACTAAACATGGAGTCAACACCCAATTTATCTGCTAGGGCAGAGGTAGGTTCTCAACCAGGGAGCCCCAGACAACTAGGAGCTTTCAGTAAACTTCTAGGATTGCTGCAGGATGACTGTAAATAATTATACAATTGTATACAAAATACTCAAATCAGTAAAAATCAAGCTAGAGTAGGGGTGTCAAGCTTATATTTTTATATTTTTATAAAGTGACCACTTTGTCAATATCCATAATATGTTGTGCACAGTGTTCAATTACTATATGTTTTCTCAAAAAAACCCTTTAACATTCATTTCAAAGATTATATCCATAATTAATTGAGCTGGAATATATTTACACCTGCCATTAAAATGCGTCCCCAGTGTCCGCTCATGTTAATCTACACAGGACAGTGCACCACAGCTACTAGCCTGCAGCTCGCAGTGATCCAACAAGAAAAAATGAAAACAAGGAGACACAACACACTGACAAATTTAGCGTTTCATTTATATAAAATAATTTCTCAACTGAGACCCTCTACCTGCGTCCTTGACCCAATACCAACAAGTTTTTTCAAAGAAGTATCGGGCGTGCTAATTGATAGTATTCTTGACATAGTAAACTCGTCATTAGATACAGGGGTCTTCCCAGACTGTCTTAAGATTGCTGTAGTTAAACTCTGCTCAAGAAAAATAATCTTGACTCCTCTGCTTTTGAAACTTTTAGACCTATTTCTAACCTGCCTTTCTTAAGTAAAATTCTAGAGAAGGCAGTCATTATGCAGCTAAATGATCACCTCAATAAACATGCTATTCTTGATAAGTTTCAGTCGGGTTTCAGAAGAAATCACAGTACAGAAACTGCACTCATTAAAGTAGTCAATGACTTGCGGGTAAATGCAGACAGAGGCCATTTATCTGTTCTCATCCTCGCAGATCTGATCCCATTGATCATAATATTCTTAGAAATTGCCTTAGTCAGTGGGTGGGCTTCTCTGGCAGTGCCCTAAATTGGTTTGAATCCTACCTGGCAGGAAGAAAATTCTTTGTTAGTTGTGGTAATTATACTTCAATGACACATGATATTCTATATGGTGTTCCACAAGGCTCTATCCTTGGTCCGCTGCTCTTTTCGATTTACATGCTTCCATTAGGTCAGATTATCTCAGGGCACAACATGAGCTACCACAGCTATGCTGATGACACACAGCTGTATTTATCAATAGCGCCTAATGACCCCAACTCTCTTGATTCACTGACACAATGTCTCACTCGTGTTTCCAAATGGACGAATAGTCATTTTCTCAAACTAAATAAAGAGAAAACAGAAATTTTAGTGATTGGCAATAATGGATATAATGAGGTTATTAGAAATAAACTTGACGCATTAGGAATCAAAGTCAAGACGGATGTAAAGAATTTAGGGTTAACTGTTGACTCTGACCTGAATTTTAAATCACATATTAATCAGATTACTAGGACAGCATTTTTTCACTTAAGAAATATAGCAAAAGTTAGACCTCTTATAACATTGAAAGATGCTGAGAAATTAGTTCACGCTTTTGTTTTCAGTCAGCTAGATTACTGTAACGCACTCCTCTTAGGACTACCCAAAAAAGACATAAATCGATTGCAACGAGTGCAGAATGCAGCAGCTAGAATCTTAACTAGGAAAAGAAAATCCGAGCACATCACCCCAGTTTTGATGTCCCTACATTGGTTACCTGTGCCATTTAGAATTGACTTTAAAATACTGCTTATGGTTTATAAAGCCTTAAATAATCTCGCTCTATCTTATATTTCAGAATGTCTTACACCTTACACTCCAAATCATAACCTTAGATCTTCAAGTAAGTGTCTGCTTAGAATTCCAAGAGCTAAACTTAAAAGAAGTGGTGAGGCGTCCTTCTGCTGTTATGCACCTAAAATCTGGAATAGCCTGCCAATAGGAATTTAGATAGATAGATAGATAGATAGATAGATAGATACTTTATTAATCCCAACGGGAAATTCACAATTTGCCAGGCTAATACAGTGGAGCACTTTAAAAAACTGCTGAAAACACATTGCTTTAACATGGCTTTCTCATAGCTTCATTTTAGTTTAATCCTGATGCTCTGTATATTCAATTAATTATCATTATTATTAATGGTGGCTCCAAAATTCATACAAACCCCTACCTTCTCTTCTGATCTTTTTCCGGTTTTCTGCGATCTGCGCCACCACCACCTATTCAAAGCACCATGATGTCCTTACATTGATGGATTAAAGGCCAGAAGTTCACATGACCGTCATCATCAAGTTCTTCCATGAGAACCCTGAATACAATGAGGACTGATTGAGGTCATTTATGTTAGGTAGAATGCCTAGAGGGGGCTGGGTGGTCTCATGGCCTCAGAACCCCTGCAGATTTTATTTTTTTCTCCAGCTGAGTTTTTTTTGTTTTTTTCTGTCCTCCCTGGCCATCGGACCTTACTTTTATTCTATGCTAATTAATGTTCCCTAAATTTATTTCTTATTTATTTTGTCTTTATTCTCTTTCTTCATCATGTAAAGCACTTCGAGCTACATTGTTTGTATGAAAATGTGCTATAGAAATAAATGTTGTTGTTGTTGTTGGTGTTGATGTTTTGTCACAATGCCAAAGACGTGACAGGCTCACTTTGGTCAACTTTACTCACTTTTTAGAGCTACACAGGTGTCATGACTGGCCACCGGCCCTCCCACAGCTTACCAGACTGCAGTCACCACCCAATGCGATCTTTTTATCTTTTCAAATGACTTGATTGTTGTATGTGGAGAGAAAACACATTTGCATTTCCACTTGTGTCAAATGTCGGTATCACTTATGGAAACGCTCCAGTGCTGAATCCAAAGGAGCGCGAAATAGCTTCTGTAATTTAAAAAAAAAAAACTGTTCAGCAATAAATTCTATATTTTTAAAAATTACTTTTGTTTTTTTATGGTCAGAAATACATAAACTAAGTGAGCAGCTTTTGTTATCAAAAATACGTATTTATAATGACAAATTTTATATTAATTACTGGTCATTATTTAAAAAAATAGCTTATTTAATTAAAACATGCAGGCTGTTTTTGAAATGGCTTCTTAATTTTTTAGTATGCTTTAAACAACATGGGCTTGTGTAATAGCATAGCAATAAATATGATTTTGTTAATAAATTTAAGTTTAAAAAACAAGCACCAATGTCAAGACTGCAGTAACAGTAAAAGACAGTAAATATCATGGCCTGTGTAGGGAGGCCCTCATATATTCTTGTGGTTCACTAGGGGACCTTGGAGGAATAAAGGCTGAGAACCACTGTATTAGGGCGACTGGCCCACTTGCCAACCCTGGGGTATCTCCTGCTTCTCCTCCTTCACACCTTCCACATTAAACTGGCCTCTCTTCCTCCTGCCAGGTGGAATCTTCTCATCTTTTCCCCTAACTCTAAATTTTCTGGTCAGATTATCAAAAAGGGTTGTTTACACCCCAGGTAAAATCTAAGACCAGGGTAGACCTTCTTAATTTCCCCATGGGATTAATAAAGATTATGTAATCTAATTTAATCTAATCTAAACTTCTTGCAGGATGTGGAATAGCCATGGAAGTTCATGAAGTCATCCCACTAGAGCTCTTCCTGGGAGCCTCAGTTGTCCATGCAACTTTTGATTCCAGCCATAACCCAGACACTTGCCCACAATGGAGATAAGGAAGCCACCAATTGGTTTGGGGGACTACTAGTCTAAATCCCAGAGTGTCCTAGTGTCCATATTTATTTATGCCCCAAGTTTAGTTAACCCTGCATACTCTCCATTATACTGGGGAACAGCACTCTCCAGTGGTCATCTTGTGTCAATGACAATGTTGCTGTTACCAGTGCATTTCACACAATGGCTTCCCAACAGATGGTCTGCTGTCCTGTACTACAGGAATTCCCTTGAAACTGCACTACCTACCTACCAAGTCGTCCATTGCAGTTATTATAAAAAAAAACTTATTGATTTTGATATAACTTGAAAAGATTATTCGGCTAAATTTCTCATGCTGATAACAATCAGATGATAGATGAAATGTGGATCCAACATTTAAAATCAAAGTATTGAGGGGCACTCGATTAGAATTAGATAGATAGATAGATAGATAGATAATGAAAGGCATTACATTAGATACCAGTGATGCAAAACAGTGAAGTGCAATGCTGTAACATGAAGTGACCCAAAACTTTTATACTGTCTCTAGTTCTCTTTTGTTACTGTGGTGTAGTCGGCAGGATTTGAATCACAACATGACAAAACCAACAGACTTAGCAACCCTTGGGAAAACCCTGAGTGAACAAGTCCAGATTCTACAAGCCCAAGTCACCGTGCATCAAACAAACTTGGTACAGGCAGAAGTGACATCAGTCTTCCAGTCAGAAATCTTTGTGTCTGATGGCACTGACTGCACTATCTCACGCCTCAGGGCAGTATTACAGTTCAAATCAGAGCCCTGTAGATGACCTCTAAGCACAAATATCTGACACTGTTCTAATTTAATGTAGCTAATGCTGGTTCAGTGAGGATCAGTGAGGGCCTTTTAGGTCCATAGTGTCCAATTAGTGTGGCAACTCTAAAATGAGTGAGTTGGGCTGTGTGTATGTTTATGTTAGTCCATCCTGCTATGTGGACTGGCAGCTCCTTGAGGGATGATTTCTGCCAGCACTGTTGGACTAGGTTCTGGCATGGCATCCCATGAGCCTGAACTAAATTATGCTGGTTGGAGAATGGATGGCTGAATGGAAGGATCCACTCACAGGACACCATCTGTCCAATTTGTAGCCCCAGTAATTTTGCAGCCAAGCAGCAATTAGCTAAGAGTGCAGCTAAAAGCATCTCCTTTCACTTTTCACTATGTTAATCTAAGAGCATTTTGCATCAGTTAATGAGCATAAATTTTTTAAATTGCTCTGGAATTTTTAAAACGGAAAAAAAATATCCTCAGTGCCTAGTTGGTTCCTGGGGAAAAGAGACACATTATAGGCACTAACACTAACCATGAAAAAAACCTGGAGGAAAATCTCCCAAATATAAAACCACTTTTGAAATGATAAAGCAAAGTGATGAACAAAACCCAACCAATAAATCAGCGGTGGGCAAAGTCTTTCCTGGAGGGCCACAGTGGCTGCAGATTTTTGTTCCAACCCAATGACCTAATAAGAAGCACTTATTGCTCAAGTAACACTTCTAGTTCACTTTAGTTGTCTCACTCAATAAGATTTTGAACCCTCATTGCTTATTTTAGTCTTAAACAGCTGTATTCTCAGTTTTTAATTGCTCCTTATTAGCAATAACATGCAAATGACAAAGAAAAGCAGCATTTCTCCATTTAGCTTGTTACCATTTACAGCTGTGTGTATTTATTGTACACTATTTGGTTTAATTAAATATTTGGAAGCAAAGTGAAGAGAAAAAAGTGAAGGACTGAGAATTACTCCTCCATTTTAGTCTTCAAATCATTTGGATTTGATACCCTTAGAAAGGAAAAAAAAATCTGGGATATGAGAATGGCCTGACATTGGCAGAGTTAAAGCAACTAACAAGCCAAGAAATTAAATTATTGGTAAGGTTTGTTTTCTAATTAAGCAATTGGGTTGGATCAAAAACCTGCAGCCACTGCGGCCCTCCAGGACTGACTTTGCCCACCCCTGCAATAAATGATCTGAGTTCTTGTTCACTTTATATGACACTTGGTCATTATATACTGTAGCTTCCTCTTTTAAAATCACACTGTCATTCCTTCATTTATTCCTTTCAGAGCACAGGGCCTGTACTGCACTATATGTCTCCAGCTCCCCCAAGGAAGGTGCCACCCCTAGTTGATAATGGAGTGTTGGATATGAGGCTGGCACCCTGGCTCCATAATACTATCATTGCTAAAACAAATACTGTAAAAACTTCATCAAGGGAAAATGGGAAATGACCCTGGGCAGAACATATGAAACAAGTCAGCTAAACTCGCTGTGTCTCATCCCCAGGCTCATCCCCAGTACAGTTTAAAGGACTGGAACATGGAATGAGAATACTACGCAAAACAGGGAAAGCACAGCGAGCAGACACAGGTATGAATTAATACAAGATGAATATCCTGGGACTTAGCAAGATGCAATTGACAACATCTGGCCAAGCCACTCTAGCATCAAGATTCAAAGCTCTGTATTCAAGTCCGCCAAATGAGGGCAAAGAACACGGACATGGTGCAAAACTGTTGCTGACCAAGAAATCAAGAAAAGGCCTGATGGAGAGAGAGCCACTCCACAAAAGAATCCTGAAGCTTGGTTCCACTCGAAGTTCCAGACAGGGACCACTGTGCAGTGCTACGTTCTGACAAATGCTGAAAACCAAAAAGTCAGGATAGACTTCTGTAATAAAGTACATAGTATGCAGGACAGAGTACCTAGGGGAAATGTCATCATTGCCCTTGGCAACTTCAATACTAAGGTAGAGAACGCAGCAGAGGACACATCATGGGAACACAAGACTTCTGGACCATGAATGAGAACAGGAAGTTCTTAGCCAGCTTCTGTCAGCAGAACCATCTGGTCATCAGCAGGACAGTCTTGCCTTATCACAAGGTCCACTAGGTAACACAGATATATCTGGACACAAGGACAGAGAAGCAGATTGACCACCTGGTGGTGTGTCAGAAATGGAAAAGTGCCCTTCTAGATGTCAGAGCCTATCAAGGTGCAGATGTAGGATCAGATCACGTCTCGCTGATCGAAAGGTTGAAGGTCAATATCCAGAGTTCCAATAAAATTGGTTCACAAAGACATTCGAAGTTTGGCATCTCCAAGGTAAAGATGCCATTGCAACAGAAATAGTTTGCCACAGCTCTGTCATTTAGATTTTAAAATTACTAATAAGTGCAGTAGTACACACTCACTTGTGGTTTAGTCATGACAGTTTTGTTATAACAGGTATAATAAGGCTCTGCAGCAGTCTGTCGTGGTGAAAAAGGAGCTGAACCGTAAGGCAAAGCTCTCAATTTACCAGTCGATCTATGTTCTTACCCTCATGAGCTATGGGTAGTGACCGAAAGAACGAGATACAAGTGGCTGAAATGAGTTTCCTCCGCAGGGTGTCTGGGCTCTCCCTTAAAGATAGGGTGAGAAGCTCAGTCATCTGGGAGGGGCTCAGAGTAGAGCCGCTGCTCCTCTGTATCGAGAGGAGTCAGATGAGGTGGCTCAGGCATCTGATCAGGATGCCTCCCTGGTGAGGTGTTCCAGGCACGTCCAAACCGGGAGGAGGCCCCGGGGAAGACCCAGGACACGCTGGAGGGACTATGTCTCCCGGCTGGCCTGGGAACACCTTGGGATTCTCCCAGAAGAGCTAGAAGAAGTGGCCGGAGAGAAGGAAGTCTGGGCATCTCTGCTCAAGCTGCTGCCCCCGCGACCCAACCTCGGATAAGCGGAAGAGGATGGATGGGTATAATTGTAGTTTAACATACAGCAGCACTTTCAAAACCACTTAATCCAATTCAGAATCACAGATGGCCGGAGCCTGTCTCAGTAGAAATAGGCCTAAAGCAGGACACCAGTCCTACTCACACTCACACAGCCACATTCACATGGGGCCAATTAGGAATAGCCAGTCAACCATAAAAACACCATTTGGAGATGTGGAAGGAAAACTAGAGTGGACAAAGAAAAATCCACAAAGACATGAAAGGTGCACACAAAAATATGGAGGATGTGTGACGTAGAAGTGCAGCCCACTGTACAATTATGATTTGATTTGATATAGTTCATTAATCCCTGAGGGGATGTCGTCTTTTCGCAGGACCTTTGGAGGTCAGAGCACAGGGTGAACCATTGTACAGCGCCACTGCAACAATTTGAGTCATATAGTAGCTTGACAAGAATTTGCTACAGATATACAGTGGATTCAGAAAATATTCAGATATCTTCAGTTTCTACAGACTTCATTGTTAAAGATGCATTTTTCATTTTTCCCATCAATCTAGACTCAATAACTCATAATTTCTGTTGTTTAAAATGTGCTCTATAAATAAAATTGACCTGACTTGACTTGATAATAACCCAAAGTGAAAGCATGTTTTCAGAAATGTTGTAAATTGATTAAAAATGAAAAATCTCTCATTCATATCAGTATTCAGACCCTTAATTGAGTACTTTGGCAGCAACTACAGCTTTGAGTCACCTTAGCTATGTCTCTACAACCTTTGATCACATGGATTTGGGCAGCTTATTCCATTCTTAATGACAGATCCTCCACTAAATTGAATAGGAAGCATAAGTAACCTGCAATCTTCAGGTTTCTCGACAGATGTTCTATGGGGTTTAGGAGTTGGCTTTGGCTGGATCACTCAAAAACACTCACTGACTTATCCCAGTGTCACCACAGCATTGTCTTGGCTGTATGCTTTGGTTTATTGTTAGGCTCTAAGGTGAACAGTCACCACTGTCTAATGTCACCTGCACTCTGCTTCACTGTAGGGATGGTATTAGGCATTTAATGAGCAGTGCCTTCATTTTGGACAGTCAGAGTGCTTGAACTTCTGCTCAAAGAGTTCAATTTTTGTCTCATAGGATCAGAGAATTTTTTTCCTCATGCTCTCAGAGTCCTTTAAATACCTTTTACCTAAGAGTAACTTCCGTTTAGCCGGCTCTACCATAAATGCTTGATTGATGGAGTACTGCTGAGATCGTCATGTTTCCGACACATTCTTCAGTCTTGAGGATAGTGCTTGGAGGTATACCCATTCATACCGAAAACCGTTTTTTATTTTTGTTATGATATGGATTTTTCTTATACCGCAACACCAGTTTAAATAACCTAAACAACGTTCAGAACGTGGCGCAGCGGGAAACTGTTTAAGGGGGGACCTTTTTCACTGCTACACCACTAAACAAGCATGCAACAGAGTTCATGCGTTAGTGGAGGTATTCAGCAATGAAAATGGACAGAGGACATTCTGAAACTGAAGCTGTAGCAGACGATAAAGTTGAGCGTTATGAATGACACAGAAGAACTTTTGCCAAAAAAAGGAGCCATGTCTGTTGTCTGGAGATACTTTGGTTTTAAAAGGTCGGATGTGGACCAAACAACTATTTACTGCAAATGCTATCGAGTTAAAGTTGTCACTGGAGGCAGCAACACAAGCAATTTGCTGTACCACCATAGCCGCAAACATGCTTTGGAGTACCATGAATGTATGGAACTAAGATTGGCACCCTCCACGTCCTCAGGTAAAACTGAAAAAGCTGGAGGGTCTCAAGTCAGACGTCACTTGTAGACGCGTTTGCTAGAGGTACTGCCTACGACAAAAAAAAGCAAGCGGTGGATCGAGATAACCAACGCCATTACAGTCCATATAGCTAACATGTCAGTGGACAGAGATTGATAACATTAACAGAAAGTGTAGTTGGTTTACAAAAAATATTTACTATTTATTACTTTTCTAAGACATGTTCAGTGCAATACAACGTTTGACAAGCACCTCTGGATATTTTAATAAGTCTAAATGCCTCTTTGGATGGTTGAAAATATGTTGTCAAAATTTTAGTTTAAGTTGTTTGCAAAATTTGTTCAATAAAAAGGTTCTATACTTTGACGGCAACTGTCATGCAATGTGATTCCTTCTCTTCATTAGTGTCACCCCCTTGAAAACTATAACTTTATGGGGCCATGCAAACTTGTGTTAATGCTTGTGTGCACATTAAAATGTTTTTTGTACAATGTAGGCCTACAATTCTCATGAATGTGGAAAAGGTTATTCTTAGCCAGTCTACTGCAGTAATTGCAGTGGAAAATGTGGTTAACGTCCACTCATGCATGGGGAAAAAAATACCGTCAAATACCGTGAAACTGGTATAATTTTTAAAAATACCGTGATATAGAATTTTGGTCATCATGCCCAGCACTACTTGAGGACTTGTGAAGGTCTGCTAGAATGATCACTGGGTTCTTGGTCACCTCCCTGACTAAGACCCTTCTTGCCTGGTTATATAGCTTAACAGAAGAACAGTCCAGGAACAGTCTTGGTGGTTCCAAACTTCTTCCATTTCAGTTAGATAACTCAGATCTTTAGAAATGGTTTTACACCTTTGCCCTAATCTATGCCACATCTCAGTTTGATCAAGGAGGTCTACAGAGAGTTTCTTGGATTTCATGGCTTGCTTTTTGTCCTGGCATGCAGTGTGAATTGTGGGACCTTAAATACACATGTGTGGCCTTCCTAAATGTCCAATTTAATTTTCCACTGGTGGAATCCAGTCAAATTCTGGACACACATCTCAAGTAGAATTAAAGCAAACAGGATGCACCTGACCACAGTTTGGAGGGCCACAGCACGGGGTCTGAATACTGATATGTATGAAAAACCAGTTTTTGATTTTTAATAAATGTGCAAACCTTTCTGAAAACATGTTTTTACTTTGTCTTTATTTGTTAAGAGTAGATTATTCTTATTATTATTATTTTGGCTGCTCCCATTAGGGGTCGCCACAGCAGATCATCTTTTTCCATATCTTCCTGTCCTTTGCCTCTTGTTCTTTTACACCCATCACCTGCATGTCCTCTCTCACCACATCCATAAACTTTCACTTAGGCCTTCCTCTTATTCTCTTACCTGGCAGCTCTATCTTTAGCATCCTTCTCCCAATATACCTAGCATCTCTCCTCTGCACATGTCCAAACCAACGCAATCTCGCCTCTCTGACTTTGCCTCCAAACCATCCAACCTGAGCTGACCCTCTAATGTCCTCATTTCTAATCCTGTCCATCCTCGTCACACCCAGTGCAAATCTTAGCATCTTTAACTCTGCCACCTCCAGCTCTGTCTCCAGTTTTTTGGTCAGTGCCACCGTCTTCAACCCATATAACATAGCTGGTCTCACTACCGTCCTGTAGACCTTCCCTTTCACTCTTGCTGATACCCATCTGCCACAAATTACTCCTGACACTCTTCTCCACCCATTGCACCCTGCCTGCACACTTTTCCACAGTCCCTGCTACTCTGTACTGTTGATCCCAAGTATTTAAACTCATCCACCTTCACCAACTCTATTCCCTGCATGCTCACCATTCCACTGACCTCCCTCTCATTTACACACATGTATTCTGTCTTGTTCCTACTGACCTTCATTCCTCTCCTCTCTAGAGTATATCTCCTCCTCTCCAGGGTCTCCTCAACCTGCTCCCTACTATCGCTACAGATCACAATGTCATCAGCAAACATAATGTCAACCTGTCCATCACCTTTGCAAATAAGAAAGGGCTCAGAGTCGATCCCTGATGTAATCTTACCTCCACCTTGAATGCATCCGTCACTCCTACCGTAGACCTCACCACTATCACACTTCCCTTGTACATATCCTGTACAACTCTTACGTACTTCTCTGCCACTCCCGACTTCCTCATACAATACCACAACTCCCCTCGAGGCAGCCTGTCATATGCTTTCTCCAGGTCCACAAAGATGCAATGCATCTCCTTTTGACCTTCTCTATACTTCTCCATCAACACCCTCAGAACAAACATTGCATCTGTGGTGCTTTTTCCTGGCATGAAACCAAACTGCTGCTCCTTAGTGTCCAGCCTCTCATACAACTAATCATATGCCTTTTCTTTAGCCTTCACCACCTCTCTCTTCACCTTGTGCCTTATCTCCTTGTACTCTTGTCTACTTTCTGCATCTCTCTGACTATCCCACTTCTTCTTTGCCATCCTTTTTCTCTGTATACTCTCCTGTACTTCCCCATTCCACCACCAGGTTTCCTTTTCCTCCTTCCTCTTTCCAGATGTCACGCCAAGCACCCTTCTTGCTGTCACCCTTACTACATCTGCTGTAGTTTCCCAACTGTCTGGTAATTCTTCACTACCACCCAGTGCCTGTCTCACCTTCTCCCTAAACTCAACCTTGCAGTCTTCTTCTTTCAACTTCCACCATTTAATCCTTGGCTCTGCCCTTACTCTCTTCCTCTTCTTCTTGATCTCCAACGTCATCCTACAAACCACCATCCTATGCTGCTTAACTACACTTTCCCCTGCCACCACTTTGCAGTCTCCAATCTCCTTCAGATTGACTCTTCTGCATAAATGTAATCTACCTGTGTGCATCTTCCTCCACTCTTGTACGTCACTCTATATTCCTCCCTCTTCTTAAAATACGTATTCACCACAGCCATGTCCGTAATTTTGGCAAAATCCACTATCCTCTGACCTTCTTCATTCCTCTCCTTGACACCATACCTACCCATCACCTTGTCGTCTCCACTGTTCCCTTCACCAACATGCCCATTGAAATCCGCTCCAATCACCACTTTCTGTCCCTCGGGTACACTGTCCATCACTTCATCCAACTCACTCCAAAAATCTTCTTTCTCATCCATCGCACACCTAACTTGCGGGGCATATGCACTAACAACATTCATCATCACACCTCCAATTTCCAGCTTCATAATCATTACTCTGCCTGACATTCTTTTCACCTCCAAAACACTCTTGACATACTGTTCCTTCCGAATAACTTCTACCCCATTTCTCCTCCTATCCACACCATGATAGAACAATTTGAATCCACCTCCAATCCACCTGGCCTTACTCCCCTTCCATTTAGTCTCTTGCATGCACAATATATCAACCTTCCTTCTCTCCATCATATCTGCTAACTCTCTCCCCTTACCAGTCATACTGCCAACATTCAAAGTTCCTACCCTCAGTTCCACTCTCTTTACCTTCCTCCTCCTCTCCTCCTGCCTCTGGATACAACCTTCTTCTCCTTTTTTGGCCAACAGTAGCCTAATTTCTGCCAGCACCCTGTTGACTAACAGTACTGGTGGTGGTCGTTGTTAACCGGGGGCTCGACTGATCTGGTATGGAAATCTGTATTGTTGTCTGCATATTGATCTGTAAAAATTTTTCACTGGATGCCCTTCCTGACGTAACCCTCCCATTTATCCGAGCTTGGGACCGACACAAAGAAACACACTGGTTTGTGCATCCCCTGTGACTGGGATGTTATTAAGAGTAGATTGATGGGCAAAAATGGAAATTTTATCCTTTTAAAATTAAGTCTACAAATCAATAAAGTGTGCAGAAAGGCAAGGGGTCTGAATACTTTCTGAATTCACTATAAGCTGTAAAAAATGATTTTCAGACTAGAAATGAATGCCACAAACATCTGTTGACTGGCTTACAAATATAAAAATTAATTTGAATGACGATCATATTAAAGACGTTATTAGCATCTGTCGTGTGCTTTTATCTTATGTCCCTGTACTGTACAGCTAAGCATCAAATGCAAACAAGTGCCGTTCATTTTAATTTGTTACTGCAATATAAATAAAGGCATTTTTATTACCTTATGACTGTTCGTAAAAATATGCCTGACATACGGCATAAATCAAGCCTGTGAGATGTTTTACAAAAGTGACACAGTCATGGTGGCTGCACAGTAATATCATGAAGCCTATAAAACATTAGTCTGCAGAATCTTTTCTGATTTTTAAATAAGTGCAACTGAGGTATGCGTCAGAAAGAGTCTCCTAGCATCATTCTGAGCAAACGTAGAGCTAAGAAATGGGACATGTCCATTTATTTATAACAGAATATTTTCAAATGCATTAATTTTCTGAATTTCTCATTCTAGAGGGCCTCCTCGGTATCATCCATCCATCCAGCGATGCAAATGAACCCCCCAATTCTATAAGAGGGCCACTCCACTTCAACACTATTTAGCCTTATCGGACATTCTCTAGCTGCTTCAGGGTCACAGTGGGCCAGAGTCTATCCCAGAAGTGTCAGGTACAAGACAGGAGTCACAACTGAATAGGATTACAGTCCTTTAGGGGGCTCACTCCTGAGCACAGCCACAATGGGGCAATTGGAATCACCGGTTACCAAAATTCACATCTTAGAGACAGCGAGAGATAGAACTTTGTTTGCCCCCGCCCCCCCCCCCCCCCCCCAAGGGAAAACTAGACTTTATACAGAAGCTTAGTAAATAAATGATTAAATATTACTATATTATAACAAACAACAACCACCACCACAAATACTCACCAGAAACACTCAAGGAAAACTAAAAAGAATGAAAAACTCGTGACTTGGCTAAAGATAAAAAGCAGTCCCAGTCACCATGAGGCACTAAACAATACAGATGTCTTGCTATTGGTATAAAGGGGCCCCCGTAGTGTTTTTGACACACTTCTGCTGAACAATTTTTTGGATGAAAATCCTCAGTGTATCAGACAGAGGATGTGCAGCATTGGTCATAATGGCACTCAGTTTTTCATTCTCTTCTCTCCTGCTATCTCCAGGCCTTTGAGAGTGAACCCCAATACTTAACCTGGCATGTTTTTTAGATAGATAGATAGATAGATAGATAGATAGATAGATAGATAGATAGATAGATAGATAGATAGATAGATAGATAGATAGATAGATAGATAGATAGATAGATAGATAGATAGATAGATAGATAGATAGATAGATAGATAGATAGATGAGGCACTATATGATAGATAGATACAGTCATATGAAAAAGTTTGGGAACCCCTCTTAATTCTTTGGATTTTTGTTTATCATTGGCTGAGATTTCAAAGTAGCAACTTCCTTTAAATATTTGACATGCCTTATGGAAACAGTAGTATTTCAGCAGTGACATTAAGTTTATTGGATTAACAGAAAATATGCAATATGCATCATAACAAAATTAGACAGGTGCATATATTTGGGCACCCCAACAGAGATATGACATCAATACTTAGTTGAGCCTCCTTTTGCAAATATAACAGCTTCTAGACGCCTCCTATAGCATTTGATGAGTGTCTGGATTCTGGATGGAGGTATTTTTGACCATTCTTCCATACAAAATCTCTCCAGTTCAGTTCAATTTGATGGCTGCCAAGCATGGACAGCCTGCTTCAAATCATCCCATAGATTTTCGATGATATTCAAGTCAGGGGACGGTGACAGCCATTCCAGAACATTGTACTTCTCCGTCTGTATGTAGATTTTGAACTGTGTTTTGGGTCATTGTCTTGTTGGAATATCCAACCTCTGCATAACTTCAACTTTGTGACTGATGCTTAAACATTATCCTGAAGAATGTGTTGATACTGGGTTGAATTCATCCAACCCTCAACTTTAACAAGGGCCCAAGTCCCTGAACTAGCCACACAGCCCCATAGCATGATGGAACCTCAACCAAATTTGACAGTAGGTAGCAGGTGTTTTTCTTGGAATGCAGTGTTCTTCTTCCACCATGCAAAGCTCTTTTTGTTATGACCAAATAACTCAATTTTTGTGTCATCGGTCCAAAGCACTTTGTTCCAAAATTAATCTGGCTTGTCTAAATGAGCATTTGCATACAACAAGCGACTCTGTTTGTGGTGTGAGTGCAGAAAGGGCTTCTTTCTCATCACCCTGCCATACTGATGTCCGTTGTGAAAATTGCGCTGAATTGTAGAACGATGTACAGATACACCATCTGCAGCAAGATGTTCTTGCAGGTCTTTGGAGGTGATCTGTGGGTTGTCTGTAACCATTCTCACTATCTGGCACATATGCAACTCCTGTATTTTTCTTGGCCTGCCAGACCTGCTGGGCTTAACAGCAACTGTGCCTGTGGCCTTCCATTTCCTGATGACATTCCTTACAGTTGAAACTGACAGTTTAAACCTCTGAGATAGCTTTTTGTAGCCTTCCCCTAAACCATGAGACTGAACAATCTTTGTTTTCAGATCTTTTGAGAGTTGCTTTGAGGATCCCATGCTGTCGCTCTTCAGAGGAGAGTCAAAGGGAAGCACAACTTGCGATTGACCACCTTAAATACCTTTATAGCTCATGATTGGACACACCTGTCTATGAAGTTTAAGGCTTAACAAGCTAATCCAACCAATTTGGTGTTGCAAGTAATCAGCATTGAGCAGTGACAGGCATTCAAATCAGCAAAATTACAAGGGGACTCACATGTTTGCACAGCCAGTTTTTCACATTTGATTTAATTTCATACAACTAAATACTGCTTCACTAAAAATCTTTGTTTGGAAAACACCCCAGTACTCAGATGTTCCTAAGAAATGAAAGGCATACCACTGTTATCTTTTTTGTTTAAAGTAGACTCAATTATTATGCAGGCTGAGAGGGGTTCCCAAACTTTTTCATATGACTGTAGATAGATAGATAGATAGATAGATAGATAGATAGATAGATAGATAGATAGATAGATAGATAGATAGATAGATAGATAGATAGATAGATAGATAGATAGATAGATAGATAGATAGATAGATAGATAGATAGATAGATAGATAGATAGATAGATCTCCACCAGACTCCCATACGCTGTCTCATCTGCCATCTTTAGGGTTGTGGCACTGGCTGAATGTCCAAACTCAACACACACACTGGGCTCAGGGGCTCAAACCCAGGACTCTGGAGCTGTGAGGCAAAAAAGCAAATCACTGCACCGCTCTGCCACTCCACGTTTGTTTCTAATGTCAGTAATTACTGTAGATGCTGTGCACGCCCAGCAGAGCTGTGTGTTTCTTACCCGAGGTGAGATGTTTCATTAATTCCTTTCTGCCTCGACATGCTATACAGAGGGCCATCAGGGTCTGGGATGTCAAACTACTTAAATGAAAACTTGTTGGCTTACAGTACACCCTCTGATAGATTTCCATGGGGGATAGACCCTACAGGAACAAAAATCAAAATCACTGATATTGAAATAATCTAAAATGATACCCCACATGGGCGTATGGTGGCCCACCTCACAGCAGGGGGCCAGGGCCCACATCTCAGTCCTTCCTGTGGGGTATCCTCTGGGAGTTCCGATTTTCTCTCGCAGTCCAGAGACATGCAGGTTGGGTGGATTGGTGCCACTAAATTGTCCCCAGTGTGTGGTTGGTGTGTGTGTGTTTTGCAGTTAAGAAAGCTAAACATGATTTCTTCGCTGATTTAGTATCCCATCATTCTAAGATTCCTAGGGTCTTATTTAATTCAATTAATGCGGCCATTCACCCTCATTCTGTGATGGGATTAAATGGTACTGTTCTTTCATGTGAGCAGTTTCTTTCGTTCTTTGTCAGTAAAATTGATACTATCCGCTGTGGTGTTGTTCCAACAGGCTATGAACTTCCTACTGTTAATCACAGCATTGTCTTGGAATCTTTTGATCTTGTCTCACTTTCACAGTTAAAAAGTACTATTGACACCCTTAAACCAGCTCTCAGTCCTCTTGATGTTGTACCACCACGCCTCTTAGTGGAAGCCTTTGATGTTTTGGGTCCATCTTTACTAGTCATTATCAATGATTCTATTAGTGAAGGGGTTGTGCCCTCATTTTTTAAACATGCTGCAGTGCGTCCCTGTCTAAAGAAGGCAGAATTAGACCCTGGAGTTTTAGCCAATCTTCACCCAATTTCCCAGTTGCCATTTCTGGCTAAAATATTAGAAAGAATTATTTATAATCAATTGGTTGATCACCTTAACTCCAATAATTTATTTGAGATCTACCAATCTGGTTTTAGGCGTTATCATGGTGTTGAGACGGCCCTCCTGAAAGTATTCAATGACATCTCTATTATTACTGACTCAGGCGGCGCTGCAGTCCTTGTCCTCCTTGACCTGTCCGCTGCCTTTGACACTATTGACCATGAGACATTGCTGTTGCGGCTTGAACATCTTGTTGGCCTTAAAGGGGCTGCTCTTAACTGGTTCAGGTCATATCTAACTGGTAGACACTTTTCAGTGACTTTAAATTCCTCTTTTTTGTCTACTGCTCCTCTTAAATGTGGTGTTCCTCAGGGATCCATTTTGGGTCCTATTTTATTCTCTATATACCTTCACCCTATTGGAGCGATTTTTAGGAAATTTAACATTCTTTTCACTGCTATGCTGATGATACACAAGTTTATATTCCCGTCTGCAACTCTGCAATGAATCAACTGCACAACTGTCTTTTTAAGCTAAGATTCTGGATGGCTAATAATTTTCTTGATCTGACTCAAAATAAAATGGAGGTGCTTATAGTGGGTCCATCAGCTAAAGCCCAAATTGGTCTTGGACTTCTCAGCTCTTTCTCTGTTTTTTGCAAATCTCAAATCCACAATCTTGGTGTTATCTTTGACAGTACCCTCTCTTTTGAGAAACAAGTAAATTCTGTAGTCAAGAGTTGCTTTTTCCAGCTTCCTCTATTAGGTAAGATCAAGCCTTTTTTTTATCTTCTAGGGATCTTGAGAAAGCTACTCATGCTTTTATCTTTTCTCGTCTTGATTACTGCAACTCGCTGTATTCTGGGATTAGGAAATCCCTGATACGCAGGTTACAGTTGGTCCAGAATGCTGCTGCTCGCTTTCTGGTTGGGGCAAGAAAGTCGGATTCTGTTTCTCCAATTTTAGCTTCTTTACACTGGCTGACTGTCAGTTTTCGAATTGATTTTAAAATCTTGTTGCTAGTTTTTAAATCTTTACATGGGCTTGCTTCTGCCTATTTATCTGAACTGTGTGCTTTACACCAGCCATCTAGAGTGTTTAGATCTTCTGGTCAGTTGTCTCTTGTTGTTCCTCGTACGCAAGTGTATAACTGAGGAGGACAGACAGGGCTTTTACAGCTGCTTCTCCTCGCCTGTGGGACTCTTTACCTCATCACATAAAGAAGTCGGCTATAATTGAACTGTTTAAAACGAGAATAAAGACTCATTTCTATTCACTTGCATTCCGTGACCTTCAATAACTGCGGTGGGTTGGCACCCTGCCCAGGATTGGTTCCCTGCCTTGTGCCCTGTGTTGGCTGGGATTGGCTCCAGCAGACCCCCGTGACCCTGTGTTCGGATTCAGCGGGTTGGAAAATGGATGGATGGATGGACCTTCAATAATACATTGTGGTTATGTAATTTTACTTCTATTTATTATTTATTTTATTTATGTTCATTTATTTTATCTCTATTTATGTTAATTGTATGTTTTTTTGTTCTTTTATTGTAAAGCACTTTGGCCACAGCATTCCTATGTTGTTTTAAATGTGCTATATAAATAAATTGACATTGACATTGCTCAGTACTAAGCGGGTTAGAAAATGACTGACTGACTGACTGACTGACTGACTGACTGACTGACTGACTGATACCCCACATGCTGAAATCCGCCATTTTTAACCTTCTGTGAGTGGCTCTTAGAGGGCTGGGACTGCCAGTAAAGAATCAAATATCAAACATATCACCATATTTGTGATCAGCCACCTTGAACTGGCACAAAATCACAGCCCACATCACCCATGTTACAGAGACCCAATATTGAGATTTTGTGAAAAGGAGTAACTTTGACCACTGGTATCCCATTAGGGGGTGAACCCCTGGGGCCGTTTGATGGAGAACACGTAACTTCAAGTCCTACTGATCATTTTTGTTGAAGACAGCTATCGGTAATCATTAAGGTTGTAATTACCTTTACCAAAAATGGTCTACACCTGACGTGAGTCTAAGGGACAGGAGGAGCCCCCCAATGGCTCGACTTTTGGCATAACTAGACATCAAGACGCGACGAATCGCAAGTCATTTGTGGGTTTTTTGTTTTTCGTTCCAGTGAGACAGGAGGCTTCGGACAAAACAAAAAAAATGAAGTGATTTCAGAGCGTTCATAAGTAATTCTTACGATCACAAAAACACTTTCCTGTATCTATTAGCCCTTTATTTTGTGCTAAACTAGCTAAAATGACATTTTCACATATTTTGTAGTGCGATATGGTTTAATAATAATAATAATAATAAACAATCTTCTCTACGGAGCCATTGAAAGTTTTGCCCGGATTTTTTTGAGGATTATGCAGTTCAGGTTTACTGGAGCCTTAGCGGCCAGGCTTAGCAGAGCCCACCGAGAGCGCCGGTGCGAAAGCCCACCCGCCGGGCTGTCTTGTGCCTCTGTCTTCACTTCCTTTAGATGTGCGTTCAACAAGACTCACTGAAAATACACCTGCATGCTTGAAATGAGTCATAATTCCGAATAACAGAAAAGTCATTTAATAAAACGAAACCTACATTCAAATCCCGGATAACGAATGAGCGCCGGACTTGCGTTTAAATTCAGACCCGCAACCGAGAGGTGATAACACCCGGTTTCCTTCTCATATTTTGAACTTGTCGAGATCGTTCCGGATCAGACTTACAGATACGTCTAAACATTCCCCTTTCTTGCTCAACCACGATCGTTTAATTTTAGAGTGCTGGTGAGTAGCGAGGACCTGCCGCACAAATTTTGAGGTGATACCGACCTTGCTTAAAATCGGAGCCAGTTGGGCTGTGTGTGTCAATAAGAGCTCTCTCTCTGGTCCTTATGCACCCTTCATTTAAGGGTAATAATTTGTCAGATATTACAGAAATCCGTTCTTGCTGGTTTTATGATGATTGCAAATGTGCTCTTGTCTGCTCAAACTTCGTTCCTGTGCTCCACAGCAGTGACATTGCTTTCGCTGAGCCCAAGCCGAGCGCGTGTGCGATTATGCTAGCCAATGCTGCCCCCTTGTGGCTTTACCTCTTACTTACCGAATTAGATCGAGCGTGCCGACCTATGCAAGCCTGGAAAATCTCAAACTGAAAGTTTATAAAATGATCGTCACTGCTCGAATGAGAACCAAATAACTGACCTAAAAACAGGGGTGTTCGATTCCAATCCTGGAGGGCTGCAGTGGCTGCACGTTTTCTTTTCTGTCTGGTCATTAATGACCAGTCTGTTCTGTTGATTGACTACTTTTCCCATCATTTTGATTGCCTTGTTTTTTTAAGACGCCGTCCTCTGAATTGTAAATAGCTGCCAAAATAAAAATGTGATAAAAAGTGAGCCAACAGCTGACTAGCTAAGTTGGAGCCTGAAACTCCAATTCATTTTACTCCAACCAGCTCATCAAAAAGAAGCTGATTCTTGCTGTTAATTAAGTCCGTCATTTAATTCCATGGTTTGTTGTCACTCTCATTCTGCCACAGTAGACCTTTCCAAAACTGTTGATTTCCTTCATTCTAAGAGCACCACCAAAATGTTTGTGGACTTCAGCAGACTAACATTACTGGGACCTTTGCCTTTCTTTATTTTCAAACACCGTGTGATGGCCATATGTTGGCTAGTTTTGTATTACATCGTTGCTTAGCTGTTGTATGTTATATTGTGAGCTGCCACTACATTTCATTGTACAGTATAATTAAAGTATAAACAGTATAATATTGTGCAATGGCAGTCTTTTAATGTCCATTGTGGTGTGCATCCGGACCACAGTTTGTGTAAAGATATTTATTTATCTACTAGTCATTAAGCCCGTTACAATAACGGGCGCTAGAACAGTAGTGCATAAACGTTAGTAGGAACAGTCTATATTAAATGGCAAGGGACTTTGACCTCATTCTTTTTGTTGGTCGTATTTTTCTTTCTTTCAGCCTTTCTTTTGTTGATGTTTACTTGCTGAGCTGACCGTTCTTCGTGGGCTGCCGCCATGTATTGTGTGTCTTTAATTTTCTGTGACAGTAATACTGTCTTGTACGGCTCTATTCAATAAGGACGCGTAGATAATTTAGTTCAAATGGCTCTGGAATATGTGAAGAGCAACAGGTGCAGATCTTTATTTACGTGCGCCTTTATTCGCTGCGCCCAATTGAGGTCGTCCTTTTGAGGCTCGCCTTTTTGTGCGCGCCCTTATTGAAGGATACCGTCTTGCACGTCCGCTGGCTTGTACGTCCGTAATATACCTTTAATTTTCTCTGGCGGTAATATAGACGTGCGTGTTGATAATATGCCCTTAATCTCCTCTGACAGTAATATTGGCTTGTATGTGGCTGTAACATGCGTCACTGTATTGTGTACCTTTAATTTCCTCTCGCAGTAATACTGGTTTGTATTTCCGTAAAACGCCTCAAACTTTCTCTGACAGTAATATCGCGCATAGCACCGTGCCCCGCGCATGCGCACTTCACCAGAAGACACCCACACACGGACACCTGGATGCACATAGGGATTTTATATATATATAGATATGTAATGAGCTTCTGCCATATTTCCCCCAGATCCAAATAAAGTTTTATCTATCTATCTATCTATCTATCTATCTATCTATCTATCTATCTATCTATCTATCCACACAGGTGGTGCAGTGGTAGTGAGACTGTGGAAGATTGTGGGTTCGCTTTCCAGTTCCTCCCTGTGTGGATAGCCCTTTGAGTACTGAGAAAAGTGCTATATAAATGTAATGAATTATTATTATTCTGTTCTATTCTATTATGTAATATAATATGTGCATTAGGGTTGTCAAAAAGCAATCTGATCCAAGATCTCCACCAGGCTAATTTTATTCTTTATCGTATTTATAACAAATACCCAAAATGCTAATGAAAATAACCATCTTTTAGAGGTCACTCCATATTGTCAGTTTTTTAAGCCTCCTGAACTGAACAGCAGACCACTCTTCCACATGTGCAGGTCTACAGCATTAGCTCTGTCTTTGATGGAGCTGGAAAATTCTTGTTGTGGTCAATGAATAAACTGTTTCTGTTTTCTCGTTCTTTGTCAGTGTGTCATTGTTCTTTTCCACGAGACTTATTCCTGTTTCAGCTGCGTCTTTCACTACGATCAGGTGTGCCAACAGTTCACAAAATTCTTTAAAGATTGCGTCAGCTGTCCTCTGTTCTGGTGGTTTCTTGAGAAACGACTCTGCTCTTTCTTTGCCTTTTTCCATAAGGATATCAAAGACAGATGTTGTCCTTTCTGTTATCAGATCCTCCCACTTCAGATGTTCAGATTCATCTGACAGCTTAAGATGCTGAGGAATGTCAGGTAAAGGTGGCCACTGCAGGTTTTGCACCCTCTTTTCCTTTGTTTCTGCAGTGCCATCAAAAAGAGCTAAAACAGAAACTTCCACTTTATCTTAGAATGATCTGGAAACTTTCACTTGCTGTGAGAATGTTCTGAGAATTCCACAATATTACTAGAATGTTCCGTTTCTTTTCGTTGTTTTAATTGTTTACTAATCACTTTGCCAGTCAAGAACCTGGCACAAGAGTATACACATCGTAAAAGTACAAATGAAATGTTCAGAATGGAGTAATCTCTAAATGTTTCACAATCAGGCTGAATTTACACAGGTAATTACATTATCCCTAAGGGACAAAAATAAGTCTTGTGGAATCATGATGATTCTAAAAACATCAGTTCTTTGCATTGGTTTGTGGACCACTCTGCTATTCATGAATATAAACGATCTTCCATTTCTCCTTCTTTTTCTTAAACCCAATGAATGTAATTTTAGGGTCAGCAGCATCAACTGCAAGTCATAAACTAAATCTGGTCAGGACACCAGATTCCACCAGAGGGCGGGCTGACCCACCATAGGCCTATTTAGGGTCCCCGATTACGGTGGCTGGCACATATTTGGGATGTGGGAGAAACACCAGAGAAAACCAAAAGAAGCGCAAGGGGAACACAGGGCTGCTATTTGAGCCCCTTCTCCTAGAGCTGTGAAGCAGTAGTGCTAGCTACCGGACCACCATGCCAGCCCGTTTAAAATATAAATAAACCTGAAACAAACAACACAAGTGTTAAACAAAGTGGCTAAAGAGCCAATTCAAGAAGCCCAAATAAGGTTCCCTCACACACACACACACATCCATAGCATGTTGGCCTGACATGTAAATCTGAGTTTCATTGTTCTCTGTACTCCTGCTACACAGTCACACATTATCTTCAGTGCCTTCAGAAAGGATTCAGACCCCACTACCTTTTCAGTTTTCTACGCTGCAGCCTTATGCTAAATCATTTAAATTCATTTTTTCTCTCACATCAAACAACAGTACTCCAGAATGAGAAAGTGAAAACAGAATCCTAGTTGTGACAGTGCAGGTAGGCTCCACACTTCCACTTCTGTTTCGAGAGCCTCTTGAACCCGACACCATCGATAATGTAACTGGATGAGCCAGGCAGATGAGCACACGCACAACACATTGCAAGGGGTAGGGTGCAAAGGTGCTCAGTGCTGTTATTTCAAAACCAAAGCAAATCAAAATTCCGAATAAATAAATAATCCAATAAAATGGAGTGTTCGTAGTGGAGTTTAAAATCAATTAAAAGTTACAAACACAGGCAGGAAACTGTCTTTAAAAGTTAGAGCCCTGGTGCCCCTTTATAACCGAAGTCTCTTTGACTTGCCTCTTTTCGGAACTTGCAGTCCAATGAGAAGTCCACCAGCAGGTGGAGACAACCATTTGTCATGGCCCGGGTCCCTGGCCACCAATCCCATAGTGTTCCATGGGGAGCCGCCGAGCCCTGCTTCACTCCACGTCCATTGCTGCTAAATGGCCCACCCGCCGAAAGCGCGCTGCCCTCCACCCACTGCCAACTCAGTGGCTTCTCCCAGCGATAGCACACTCCTGAGTGTAACAGTCACTCCTGCTACCCCCTCCTGAGTGCTGGCCATGCACGCTCCTCCATGGGGTTCCATTCCCATCAACATGCACCAGCTCTCATTCTCATTCTCATTCTCATTCTCATTCTGTCTCACTCGCCTCCAACCCTTCCTCTTCTTCTGCTCTCTCTGTGTCTTCTCACTCTCTTTTTATACACTGGGGAGGGTTGCAGGTGCGATCGCCTGATTGTCGTCCTTGTTTGATAACGAGACAATCAGAGCACCTGCATTGCCTCACACCAATCCGGAGACGAGCTGTCTTCTCAGTCAATTGCTCACACCTGCTTCTCTCCCCAGCACGGGCTCGTCTGTTATTTATTTATTTAAAATGCGCTGGCAAGCCATGGACCTCTCTTTCCACACTGGTAATTTTTACAAATGTATTAAAAATTTAAAAAAAAACTGAAACATCACATTGACATAAATATTCAGACCCTTTGCTATGTAATCCTGCTCACGTGCATCCAGGGCCGGATTTTCCTATAGGCTAACTAGGCTTCAGCCTAGGGCCTCAAGATCAAGAGGGGGCTACATTCAAATTGTTAGCAAAATTAAAATAACACTATTCTAAAAACAGTGAACACTAAAACACTAAACCGAAAATAAGGAGAAATTCTACGCATATGACTAATAAACAAACATAAAAATGTATTGGTTAAGATCAACGCGTATTACGTATTTTATTATCTCTCATGTAATTTACAAACTTAAAAATGGAAGGTGAAAGGGCCTCATAAGTGGAATAGCCTAGGGCCTCTTTTCATATAAATCCGGCCCTGCGTGCATCCCATTCTAATTGAGTTTCAGTGAGACATTTCCACCTCTTGTTTGAAGTCCATCTGTGGTCATTTCAATTGATTGGACACACCTGTCGGTAGAAGGTCCCGCACTTGACAATGTGCGTCAGAGCAAAACATCAAGCCATGATGTCAAAGGAATTGCCTGCAGAGGTTAGAGACACAAATCTGGGGAAGGCTACAAAAAATGTGTAATTCTTAAATCAAAGAAGTTTGGACCAACCACAACTCCTCCTGTGAGATGGCTGCCCAGCCAAACTGTGCAATCATGGGAGAAGGAAATTGGTAAAAGAGGTGACCAAGAACCCAATGGTCACTCTGACTTAGCTTCAGAGAACCTGTGTGGAGATGGGAGAAATTTCCAAAAGGACAACCAACACTCCACCAATCTGGGCTTTATGGCAGAAGCCTCTCCTGAGTTAGAGACACATGGGAGCCTACTTAGAGTTTGCAAATAAATCACCTGAAGGACTCCCAGACTCTCTCTGATGGAACCAAGATTAGCATCAAGTCTGTATGGTTCGACACCTGTGTAATACCATTCCGAAGGTGAACCATAATGTCGGCATGATCATGCTGTGGAGCTGTTTTTCAACGGCAGGGACTAAAGACTAGATAAAATGAGCAAACCAAAGTACAGAGATATCCTTAAATAAAGAACCTGCTCCAGGGCTCTGTGGACCTCATACTATGCTGAAGGTTCACGTTCTAACAGGACAATGACCTCAAGCACAAAGTAAATACAACACAGGAGTGGCTTACTGACAAATCTGTGAATGTTTTTTGAGTTACCAAACCTCAATCGAGTATCTCTGCAGAGCCCTGAAGACAGCCATCCACCAACGGTACCCATCCAACCTGACAAAATTTGAGAGGATCTGCTGTGAAGAATAGGCAAAAAAACCCGGGTGTGTGAAGCGAGTCATGAAATAGCCAAGAAGATTCCAGGCTGGAATTGCTGCCATATTTGTTTTATCTAAGAATGAGTAAAGGGTGTCACCCACGTGCGCAAGGGAGGCAGTCAAAAGGCTTAACCGAGGGTTTTTAAAGTGCACTAACCTCTCTTCTTCCTCTTCTACAGATCCACAGAATGGAAACCCATGTAAACTAGCACCAACTTCCGCCCTCCCACTGATCTCACTTCTGCCGTACCCCACACGGTCAACAACTATAAAAGCCTGCACCTTTCTTTCCTCAGTCAGTCTACTTTGGGACTCCGTCTTTTGTGATTACTCCGTTACTATTTTTTTGTGCCTTGCAATATACAGGATGGATGCTCAAACCTTTATCTTTTCTCTTGTCCTTCTGTCACAAGGATCTGAATACTTGTGTCAAAATAGGTTTTTTATTTTTAATTAATTTGAAAAAAAAAATCTAACCTCCTGTCTCCACATTGTCATTTTGGGGCATTGAGTGTTGGTTGAAGTGGGGGAAAATGAATTTAACGGATTTCAGCACAAGGCCTCAGCATAACAAAATGTAAAAAAAGTGAAGGGGTCTGTATACTTTCTGAAGATGTTTAGGAAGGTGTGGAAGAAAGAATTGTTGACCCGTAACATGGAAGGAGTCAGAGTCTCACACCAGAAGAAATGTTCATAAGCTTTCTTTTATTCTTGCATACCTAGACTGGAGTGTCAGTAGCATGCGCGCTGACAGGAAAGAGTTCAGCTCTTTTATATCTGCTGATTGTGTGCACACTTTACAAGTTCGTATAAAGGCAGATTAATGCATGAGCCTTTTAGGGCTTAAAATAGACGGCGGGTACAGATGAGTTCATAGCTTAGCTTATTCATAAAACAGGAAGAACAGTTTATAAAAATACATTTCTGGTAAAGGCAGCTTTCTGGTAAAGTCAGATTCTTTTGAACTGCTCACACAGGTCAGCATCAGTAATATATGTTAAAGGTCACATATACAGTTTCTGAAAACTGTCAAGTACATATTTTCTTATAATATAAAAAGGACAGTTATCCGTAAACTGAAAATTTCCATTCCACAAAGGAAAAAAAAAACCCAGAATCCAGCAGATGACGCCTATGGAGATGGGAAGACATTGTTCAGGCAGGAGAGGAGACCTCAGGACACTGTATTGTTAAAGTGCTGCACTAAGAGAAATGAAGTAATTACAAATTTAAAAAAAACAAAACAAAGAATTTGCACTAAAAGTATAGATAAAAAGAAAAAAAAAATCTTCTATTCCTAAATATACCGTAGGTAAAACTGAAGGACAAAATAAAAAACGAGAAAACTGCAAACAGCTTTGACCAAATGGCAGATAGCTGAGGAAAACAGAAATAAATAACTGCCCAATAAATACAAACCCGAAGAACAAAATAATTCCTATGAAAAAAATAACATCTATAAAAAAGGGACTTGATATTATTTCCAGTTTTATTACTCTTCAACATATTGAATTTCAATTTAATAATGAAGTCCAATATTTCAGAGGAGATTACTAAAAAAGTCTGCCTTTTGTATTCTCGTCATGTCATGTCATTCATTTTCCATGCCCGCTTATGGAAGGCGGACTCCTTTGTATCAATGAATCTGCTTGTTGCACAACAGGGTCACGGTGGCACGATTTGACTTGTTGTTCTTAATTTTTTTTTTATACATCAGCGTCAGGTAAGGCTGCCCGCTGTCTGCTCTGCTCTTCTGAGTTTTCCTTAATTGAATTACTTGAACGGATTACGGCAACAGAGGAAAAGGCAGCCAATGGACATTGCTAAAAGAGTCGAAAGACCTGGAATTTTCAGATTTTTTGGCCTCATTGGCCCATAGTCCGCAGTGTAAGATAGATGATAATGATAGATGCCCTCAGAGAAGCGGCACAGCAAGTAGGGTTAAAGATAAGCCAAGTAAAAACAAATTTCTAAAAATCAACAACATTGGCCAAGTAGCCGTCAACGTTGGAGGAAATGTGATTGAAGATGCAAATGAAGTTGTTTACCTTGGAAGTGTTATAAGTAAGACGGGGGACACAGAAAAGGATATCTAAAATTAAAGACAGAAGGCCCAGCAGTGTTTTGTGGCTCATCGATCAGTCTGGAATCACCCATCATATCGACCAGTATAAAAACTAGACTGTTCAACTCAGTCCTAACATCTGTCCTAATCTATGGCTCAAAGACATGGAGATCAACTCTTTCTAGTTTCCCACAAAATTCAATCCCTTGTGAACAAATGTGTGGTGCCTGAGGTGGTTCAGTAAAGTATTACCGTATATACTTGTGTTTAAGTTCTCCTGCAGATAAGTCAGGGCTTGATTTTACTGCATAATTTCTGGTATTTTATAATGTTGGTCGTATAAGTCGAATGCGGAAAACTTGTGCTATTGGTCCGAGAGATTATGATACGCCCACCTGAGAGAGTAACCACGGAGCACATGGCCTTTTTTCTCTATGTATTGTGCCTATGTGACCACACGGTAATACCCAAACTATTCCAGAGTGACGTTCGCAATGGTTTGCGTTTTTTTATCTCACACCCTCATCCACCTTTATCGTAAGAGCATCCCTTATCTACAATGGATCGTTCGATCAGAAGAAAATATGAAGCTGGTTTCAAGTTAAAAGTCGTTGAAGTGGCGAAAGAAATTGGTAACTGTGCTGCTGCAACAAAATTCAATGTGTCTGAGAAACTGGTGCGAGATTGGAGGAGGCAAGAAGATGTAAAAAAATTAAAATTTAACTATTGTATATTTGAACGGGCATACAAGTTGGGGTCTGATTTTATGATCGATTTTTTGTTTTTCAAGACCCGACTTATACGTGAGTATACAGTATAAGGCAAATAAAATTCTTTGGACATTAACAACACAGCAACCAATGCAGATCCAAATAAGGATAGGACAATGGAGACAGAAAGGACATTCTTGGAGAAAAGACCACTCATGTATCACCAGGCAGGCCCCAAGGACCAAGGAAGAGATTTCACCCCAAAACAAACCCGGAAACACAGCAACATGTAGGGTTTGAAAGAGACACGTCTAGCCTGGGAGATGACCAAACAGACTGCGAAGGATTGAAGTCCTGTGCTCCAATAGGATCTAAACGAAAAGAGAGACTGAATGACAAAAAGATGAAAACAGGATGATGAAAGTTACTTGGATTGGAAGATCATTTGTGCTAATAAGCAAACACTAAGGGTCTTGGCTGAAATAAGAGTAATACGTTTTTCCAAACTTTCAGGCCTTACAATAAGGATAAAGATGACAAGGCCAACAAAGCTTCAGTTTGTGAACCCTGAGCCAGCAGTGACCATCTGTAAGGTATTTCTCTGAAGCCTTTGCCAAGACACTGGTAACAATTAGCACTGGGAGCCCTTATTCAAAAAAAGTCAAATTTAGTGTTTAGACTCAGCTCTTCCAAAAAAAAAAAACGCACATTGCACGGATCATGGCATACTAATTACATATTGTAGCTTGTTTCATGTTCATTCAAAGCGCCTTACGCTGTGTTCTGCTGCAGAATGACTGAATAGGGAGTTTGAAGTTAGTTTACTCAGTTGGTTCAAAGAAGGCTGACACAAAGATACTTGTTTTGGAAAGAGCACGAAAAAAATATTTTGACTGAAAGTAGGAAAGATTCAGTGGGCAGTCAGTTCTGCAGTAAATAATTAACCCTCCATACCACGGTGAGTATCTCCTCCCTAAGAGGCTCGCAATCTGAACTCTACACATCAGACCTGAACCCGTTTTACAAGGACATCCTGCCTTCAAAATTGAAATATTTCTTATAAAGAGTACAAGCAGTGAATGAATATAAATATATCAATGAGTACATGGTAATATATTTATGTGGAGTGTAAAACAAGCAGGTACCAGCTGGTGGCCATGACTGCCAGGATGCAACATGGAAGAGGTAGGGCAAATTGCCATTAGTGTGAATGTGAGCATCAGCAGTTTATTATTGTTAAAGAAGAGAGTGCAAAAGCTGGCATGTTGCTTAACATCAAATAAACTAAGAGCATGTCATCTACTATGATGAAAGCTTTGCAAACAGATGGGGAAGAAGTTGAGGCAGCATCAGAGTTTATCTTCCTGCGATCAAACATTCCTGCATATGGTGACTACAAACAAGAAATTAAAAGACGGGTTTGCTGGTTGGAAAGAAAACAAAGATAAATTTACAGAAGATAACACGGAGTAGAGAAATCACTTTACTAACAAAGATTAGAATAGTTAGGACTATGGTCTGCCCAGTAGTAACATACAGCTGCGAAAGCTGGACCATAAACAAGGCTATGCGCAGAAAAATCAATGCTGTTAAATTGTGGTGTTGGAGAAAATTATTAAGAGCTCCCTGGACTGCAAAAAGGTCTAAACAGCCACATCCACTGTTTTTAATTGCTCTAATTTATAATAAGATGGAAATGACAAAAGAACCGGCAGTTCTTATTTCACAATGAATACACTCAGGAGTAAATGGAAATGTCTATTTTAATCAAATATTTGAAAAAAGAACTGAAGAGTAAAACATGAAGGACTGAGAATTTCTCATCCATTTTCGGTTTCAAATCATTTGGATGATATCCTTTGAGCAAAAAAAATCTACAATATAACAATGAGCTAACATCCATCCATCCATTTTCCAACCCGCTGAATCCAAACACAGGGTCACGGGGTTCTGCTGGAGCCAATCCCAGCCAACACAGGGCGCAAGGCAGGGAAGCAATCCCAGGCAGGGCGCCAACCCACCACAGGACACACACACACCAGGGCCAATTTAGAATCGCCAATCCACCTAACCTGCATGTCTTTGGACTGTGGGAGGAAACCAGAGCACCTGGAGGAAACCCACGCAGACACGGGGAGAACATGCGAACTCCACGCAGGGAGGAACTGGGAAGCAAACCTGGGTCTCCTTACTGCAAGGCAGCAGCGCTACCACTGCGCCACTGTGCCACCCGTGAGCTAACATTGTAGAGCTAAAACACTAACAAGCCATTAAATTAAATGAAATCTGTTATTGGTAAGAATTGGCTTCTAATTAAAGTTGTAACAAAAAGCTACAGCCATTGCAGCCCTCCATGACCGACGTTGCAATCTCCTGCTTTATAGTACTGTATTAAGCCCAGATAACTCTCTGCAAAGTATTCTGCTGCCATCTAGTGGACAAAATAACATTTTGCTGCTGAAAAACATGCACTGCATTTTTATGTTTTCCACCACTTTATGGTAACTCTATGGTAATTCATCAAAATTAATGAGTGGGGCGAAGCCCCCAACGAAAAACACAATGGCAAACGTAAAGCTTTAAAGGCAGTTTTAAAATGAACTGAAACGAAAGCACTGCTCGAATTGGGTGATGGTGATGATGAAGTGAATTGGTCATCAGATGTTGACATGGATAGTAAAACTGATGCATGATATGGCACTGTACAGCCAAAAAGCCATGATCTTCTTCTTCTTCTTTCATCTGCTCCTGTTAGGGGTTGCCACAGTGGATCATCTTCTTCCATATCTTTCTGTCCTCTGCATCTTGCTCTGTCACACCCATCACCTGCATGTCCTCTCTCACCACATCCACAAACCTTCTCATAGGCCTTCCTCTTTTCCTCTTTCCTGGCAGCTCTATCCTTAGCATCCTTCTCTCAATATACTCCATATCTCTCCTCTGCACATGTCCAAACACCAAGTAGCAATGATATGCCCAGTTAATTCAGTGCATGAAGTCTGTGTGACAAAAAAGCAAATTTCAATCAAGTAATAGAGATGACAACACACATTAGATTGAACCTCTGTGATATGCCTGGTAAATTTGGTTTTGTAAAGCTGCAACATGGTGCAAGTAGCTGACTGGCATAAAGCCAAAATAACCGTGATCAAGTGCAAGGACTAGCATGATGTTAGCCTCCTAAGCATTGTTCACAATACCACAAAGGCTATGTAGAAGTGGCTAAGCCTTTCACTGTGGAGCCTGGGGTAGCAAAAGGAGTACTTTGCTCAGGTAGATCAGGCAATGATATTCTATTCTATTCTACTCTGATAAAAAAAATTTAAAAAGTATGCAAGTATGCCCAGTGGGGCTGGGCAGTCTTGTGGTCTCGGAACCCCTGCAGATTTTGTTTTTTTTTCTCCAGCCTTCTGGAGTTAGTTTTGTTTTTACTGTCCTCGCAGGCCATCAGACCTTACTTTATTCTTTGTTAATTAGTATTGCCTAATTTTATTTTTATATTTATTCTTTTTTTTTTCTTCATCTTGTAAAGCACTTTGAGCTACATCATTTGCATGAAAACACGCTATACAACTTAATGTTGTTGTTGTAAATAATCCCACTTGTACTGTCCTGATTGGTCTCAAAAATCTGCATCAGTACAGCAGTGAACACTTGACGTATCTTTCCTGAAGTACTTATGTTGACATTTTGGTTTTTACATCATTCTATTACACACAATAACAATTTGAACATTTTCTTTTAATGTTAAAAGAAAATGTAGTACACTTTTCCTGGGGTAAACATAAAGCTAAGGGGACTACTAAAATGACAGTGGAGCATTATTTCTGTATTTTAAATCACACAACATATATACTAAAACTGAAATCAGTAATTATAGTAGGCTGAGCTTATGCTTAAACATCCTACAGTTTTTGATCATGACACAGTACATCATGGAACTGGAAAAGGCATAAAGATGGTATGAGAGACCACCACTAACTGACGAGTGATCCCTCAGCAGTGATGTGCTGTCCTTTTTTGAGGAGAGCCCCTAGGCTGATTCCAGGCCTAACAGTAATGAGGTAGTAGAAGAGACAGAGTGGATGTTTTCAGTTTAAGCAAATGGAGGTTAAGAGGGGACATGACTAAGGTGTTTAAAATTAAAAAGAAAATAGTACAAATGATCCCAGCTTTTAGACAGAAGGAATAAACTATTAAGCACTGTGGCAGACAGTTGGATATAAGGGCCCTTCAAATCTCAACATGATATTATTTTGGACAATCTAATTGAATAGAATTGTACAAGCTTGTTGGGCTGAATGGCCTCTTCTTGCGTGCTGCTGAGATGTACTTAAAGAAGATCGAGGAGTGTGAGTGAAGTAGATTGGATTTGTGAATTCCTATTGGATGTACAGTATGTGATGCTTGACGGTGCGCTGACAAACACTGCCAATACGCACCAAGCACAGCTGGTACGCAGATACAAAAAACAGAGAAGTGCCAGAACTCTGTACAGATGTGTACCAACCCACTTCAAGCCCTGCTTTTACTGCTGTTGTAATGGCATTGACAGTAAGACCAGGCTTCTTTCTATTGCAACACCCTGTATTATAATTGTATTTTACTGCAGTTAAAGTGGTCAGTCAGTCATTATCCAACCCACTATATCCTAACTACAGGGTCACGGGGGTCTGCTGGAGCCAATCCCAGCCAACACAGGGCACAAGGCAGGAACCAATCCCGGGCAGGGTGCCAACCCACCGCAGGACACACACAAACACACCCACACACCAAGCACACAGTAGGGCCAATTTAGAATCGCCAATCCACCTAACCTGCATGTCTTTGGAATGTGGGAGGAAACCGGAGCCCCCGGAGGAAACCCACGCAGACACGGGAAGAACATGCAAACTCCACGCAGGGAGGACCCGGGAAGCGAACCCAGGTCCCCAGGTCTCCTTACTGCGAGGCAGCAGCGCTACCCACTGCGCCACCGTGCCGCCCCTATATATATATATATATATATATATATATATATATATATATATATATATATATATATATATATATATATATATATATATATATATATATATATATATATATATATATATATATATATATATACTAAAATGTACTAAGCAATTATTTAGGAATAATGTATTTTTTTTTTCTTTTTAACAATATTTTCATCTTAATGTTCATTCTATTTTTCCAGGTGTTCTAATTGTTTAATTAATCCATTGTTTTCTAATTAGTGGGTCTAACGCTAAAGTAGTTGCAGCCTTTCACGATTCTGTGTTGTTTGCCTGGGTGTCTGCTGTGCTCGTTTTTAATTGCCATTTTTAAGATACAATGAAGGAAGCAAACTGCACAGAGAAAGGTAAAATATAATGAAAGCAACAAAAGGGAGTTCATCGTTTTAATTCTATAGCAAAAATGTCTTATAATAAATGTAAAAATCATGCCTCTGTGCTTTCTTAATGTAGGATAAGAGAAGAGAAAAAAACAGATAATTAATTGAGATCAGTGTTAGCAGTTGTTACTGATTATGAATATGATTGAAGCAAAAACCTGAAGCCACAGTGGGCCCCTAGGACCGACTTTGAGAACCCCATACGTATACAATTTATCCTGCTGAATTGGATTACTTGAGGCATAGTAGCCTGAGTGCTGGTGTGGACAGAGCATTGGGGAGAACATAAATGACACATCCTGGCTTTCCTACCTTTCCTCTTTTCTAAAAAGAAAACATCAAACAAGTTTTTCAGACCATTTTTGCCATTACATCTATTAGTCAAATTTTCCCCATGCTGAACTCAAAGATGAGTTCCTGCAGCAAAGAAGAGCTAAAAATTAATTGCATTAATTTAAAAAATGTTTTCAAGTATTAGATTTTATAATGCAGAATGGGTAGTAGTTTGACCATAATGCAACAATATACACACACTGTAGTCAGGGTACACAATTATAAAAAGATTATAGTTAATAAACACAATTTATATGCTTCATGGACTGTCAGATAACTATAATGTGACATTGAAATGCTAATTGTTGTCACCTTTTTTAATAGGATCACCTGACAGATAAATCATGGAGATACTCAGATGGCATCATTCAGTGTACCTTTAAACGGGACATTAAAATTATATTTGACAATGACAGGTTCCCCTTGGATAGAAGTTATTTCTTATTTTTTGCCAATGGACAAGCTGAACATGGTAAGAAGTTTTAGAATGTGAATAGTTTGTTTTTATTTTTGTTAAAAGAAATGCAACTCTCCTCTACTACCACTTTTGAACATGGTTAATTGGTTTCTCCACCAACTTTATCCCTGCTCTGGGATGACTCCTCAAAACAAATTTGCCCACCGCAAGACACAAACACACACACACTAGGGACACACTAGAGTCCCCAGGCTCTGCTTCCTCATTGGAAGGCATGTTATTGGGATTGAGGAGGTCTTCGAAGTACTCCCCCCCACCGACTCACAACGTCCCAAGTCGAGGTCAGCAGCGCACCATCCCCACCATATACAGTGTTGACACTGCACTGCTTCCCCCTCCTGAGATGCCGGACGGTGGACCAGAATCTCCTCGAAGCCGTCCGAAAGTCGTTCTCCATGGCCTCCCCAAACTCCTCCCATGCCCGAGTTTTTGCCTCAGCAACCACCGAAGCTGCATTCCGCTTGGCCTGCCGGTACCTATTAGCTGTCTCCAGAGTTCCACAGGACAAAAGGGACCGGTAGGACTCCTTCTTCAGCTTGACGGCATCCCTCACCGCCGGTGTCCACCAATGGGTTCGGGGATTGCCGCCACGACAGGCACCGACCACCTTACGGCCACAGCTCCGGTCAGCCGCCTCAACAATAGAGGCACGGAACATGGCCCATTTGGACTCAATGTCCCCCACCTCCCTCGGGACATGGTCGAAGTTCTGCCGGAGGTGGGAGTTGAAGCTACTTCTGACAGGGGGCTCTGCCAGACGTTCCCAGCAGACCCTCACAACACGTTTGGGCCTACCACGCCTGACCGGCATCCTCCCCCACCATCGAAGCCAACTCACCACCAGGTGGTGATCAGTTGACAGCTCCGCCCCTCTCTTCACCCGAGTGTCCAAGACATGTGGCCGCAAGTCCGACGACACGACCACAAAGTCGATCATCGAACTGAGGCCTAGGGTGTCCTGGTGCCAAGTGCACATATGAACATCCCTATGCTTGAACATGGTGTTCGTTATGGACAATCCGTGACGAGCACAGAAGTCCAATAACAAAACACCGCTCGGGTTCAGATCGGGGGGGCCATTCCTCCCAATCACGCCCTTCCAGGTCTCACTGTCATTGCCCACGTGAGCATTGAAGTCCCCCAGCAGTAGGAGGGAGTCCCCAGAAGGTATGCCCTCTAGCACCCCCTCCAGGGAGTCCAGAAAGGGTGGGTACTCTGAACTGCTGTTCGGTGCATACGCACAAACAACAGTTAGGACCCGTCCCCCCACCCGAAGGCGGAGGGAGGCTACCCTCTCGTCTACCGGGGTAAACCCCAATGTACAGGCTCCAAGTCGGGGGGCAATAAGTATACCCACACCCGCTCGGCACCTCTCACCGGGGGCAACTCCAGAGTGGTAGAGAGTCCAGCCCCTCTCAAGGAGATTGGTTCCAGAGTCCAAGCTGTACGTTGAGGTGAGCTCGACTATATCTAGCCGGAACCTCTCAACCTCGCGCACAAGCTCAGGCTCCTTCCCCTTCAGAGAGGTGACATTCCACGTCCCAAGAGCCAGTTTCTGTAGCCGAGGATCGGACCGCCAAGGTCCCCGCCTTCGGCCACCACCCAACTCACACTGCACCCGACCTCCTTGGCCCCTCCCATAGGTGGTGAGCCCATGGGAAGGGGGACCCACGTTGCCTCTTCGGGCTGTGCCCGGCCGAGCCCCATGGGTGCAAGCCCAGCCACCAGGTGCTCGCCAACGAGCCCCACCTCCAGGCCTGGCTCCAGAGGGGGGCCCCGGTGACCCGCGTCCGGGCGAGGGAAAACGGCGTCCAAATTTTTTATTCGTCATAGGAGGTCTGTTGAACCGCACTTTGTCTCATCCCTCACCTAGGACCAGTTTGCCTTGGGTGGCCCTACCAGGGACATAAAGCCCCGGACAACAGAGCTCCTAGGATCATTGGGACATGCAAACCCCTCCACCACGATAAGGTGGCGGTTCGAGGAGGGGTGAAGAAAACATACCCTTTGAAATTCATTTTAGTAACACAATGCATCTGTTTTTGGAGCAGGCCCCGCAGTCACTCCTTAAACTCTACTAAATGTCAGTGATACCTCACACTCACTGAAGTTTCGTCTTCTGTGTTCACTCGTGGTGAGACATGAAACATATCACACAGGAACATGGCCAAATATTTATAGTGATTAGGTCATGAATATTCAAAAAGGGGTTTTTTAAACTGTACATGGTTCCTGGTGGAAGGTGACAAGGAGCAACTAAAAATGCCTGCACACTTGCATACTTTAAAGTTGATTTGAGATTTAAAAATTAACTCTGCGTGGGACCCGGTAGAAATCTGATTCTTTTTATATGGAATCTAAGCAAGATTTTATACATGAGGCCCTAGGACAGAATGCCAATCAAACACCTCCACACCAAGCCAACAATACATTTTACTCATCAATCCATTTACATTCCACCCAGGCAGCCAGGGCCTATCCTGATATACCCATAGATAGATAGATAGATAGATAGATAGATAGATAGATAGATAGATAGATAGATAGATAGATAGATAGATAGATAGATAGATAGATAGATAGATAGATAGATAGATAGATAGATAGATAGATAGATAGATAGATAGATAGATAGATAGATAGATAGATAGACATTTTATGATTTGACAGTCCCAGTCCCCAGGAGGCCTTAAGCAGGCGTATTGCTGTTGGTATAAAGGAGCCCCCATAGCTTTTCCTGACACACTTCTGCTAAATAATTCATTGTCTGAACGTCCTCAGTGTTAGTGTCACAGAGAGGATGTGCAGCAATGTTCATAATGGCACTCAGTTTTGCTTTAATTCTCTCCTTTCCTTTGATCTCCTGAGGGTCCAGAGTACATCCCGTAACTGAGCCTGCCTTGTTCATCAGCTTGTTGATTTGGTGGGCCTCTCTTGTTGTGATGTTACCACATTGTAGAAATCTGCACTGGTCATCACAGAGTTTTAGAAGATGTGAGGGATGTCACTTCCCAAATTAAAGGAATGCACTCTCCTAAGGAAAAACCTCCGCTCTGCCCTTTCTTATATAGTTCCTATGTGTTCCAAGACAAGTCCAACCTGTGGTTAATGTGGACCATCAAGTACTTGTAGGAGTGAATCACCTCTACATCAACTCCTTAAATAGTGACTAGACATAGAAGTTCTTTGGTGAGGTGAATGTCAATAACCAGATTCTTGGTTTTGCTGATGTTAAGTTGCAAATGATTCATTCTGCACCAAAAACCAAAGTTCTCCACCTGACTCCTCTCCTCTGTCTCACCCCCCTTATCAATACCCCTCCACAAGGGACATGACCTGGTGTTGTATTTATAGTCTGAGGTGTCCTGAATGAAGAGACAAGGAGACAGGTCTGTGGTGCTCCAGTGTTGCTTATATTAAAGCTTGCAGCCACAGAGTCTTCCTTCACTAAAACTAGGAAATCTGGACTAAAATATCATAAATGAACAAGGGAGAAAAAAACAAACACACCGTGTATACTTAGCTGTGCTGGAGAAAGACTATAATGACGATGCCTTCTACAGAGATTCACTTTTTTTTCTTAGCACGTTATTCCTTTTCACTGTTCATTTGATGCATTATTAGAGATCATGGCCATGACACTTCTTTTCAGCATTTTTTCAGGAGGGGAGAAAGCTGTTCCCCAGTCAGTACTGCCTAATACAACTTTTCCAGAAGGGATGTGACTGCAGCCCATTTATGTCAGGGTGTGGGGAACTAAAGTGCTCAGTTCAGGCTCTCTTGTTTAACCCTCTTCAATCCTCATATTGACTGCCAGGTAAATTCGGTATTGATTTCTAAATTCCAGTGCTGACTTGTAATTGGCGTTTCAGCGGCCTTGCTTCAAGGTATCCATCTGATCTGCTGTTGTCCCTCTCGGCCTCAGTCTTCTGCACACTCCGGTCCGCTTTGCATTCCTAAATCAAGACTGCGCCTCAGCTGAGCCTTCTTACTCACTTCATGCCAAAAATGTGGAACTGTTTTTCCCAGTCCATCAGCAATTCTGAGCTCACTGTTCTTTATAAAATGTGTCTGTTTTTGCTCACTTTTCCTAATCATCCAAAATGCACATCATTAGTGTTATTACTAAAGATTACATTTTGAATAAAAATCAAAAGAAATAAGTGATGTAATGTAATTAGGTCTTCTCAGCCCCAAACTGGACAATTTCCTATTTCTAAAAACACAACCTAGGTGGTCAACAGTATGTCCACTTCCCAAATACTCCATTCAATGCTTCTACCTCTCTTTATTCTTTTTACAGGACTTTATCCCAAAATTCCCCTTTGCATCCCTTCTGATTTTAAAAATGTTATGAGAAATCTTATTCTTCTAATATTCTGGAGCCAATTTAATCCAAATCAGCATCAAGACTATCTGGAAGCACCTGGGAAAAGGCACAGAACAACACGGAATGTTGAAAGGTCTCAGTCATGCACTCACATACACTCATTGCAGGACTACAGTAATATGAAATTGCTAATTAAACTAATAATCACTCACCTGGTGAAAAGACAACTCTGAAACGGGAAGAACTTACAGACTCCACACAGACAAGGACCAGCCATGAGATTCTACGTGATCTGTGAGTCTGCTGCACTAAGTGCTGTTCCACTGTTCCAACGTCTGATCCTTATGTTAATAATAATTTATGGACATACATTTTTAAAGTATCTATAGTACTAGGGTGTTGTACCATGTTAGCCATTATGAATGTAGAGAAAAGCCAAGCAAAATGACACCTTTTATTGGCTAACTAGAAAGATTACAATATGCAAGCTTTCGAGGCAACTCAGGCCCCTTCTTCAGGCAAGATGTAATCATGTTTACATCTTGCCTGAAGAAGGGGCCTGAGTTGCCTCGAAAGCTTGCATATTGTAATCTTTCTAGTTAGCCAATAAAAGGTGTCATTTTGCTTGGCTTTTCTCTAAAGTATCTATGATAGCAGTCCATTCTATTTTGACATATGGGCTCATTACACAGCTGGCCAGAGGCAGCATTAGTTCCCTAAATCTTTTGGTATCTTATGTTATAGAAAAAATATAAACCTAACCGCCCCTTGTTCATTGAAGACATGAATACTGTATAACGTCAAAAACCACCTAATGTGCTGTCAGCATCAGCATCCAGGTAAATGTGATTACAATAGAGCAGCACACAAAATTGAAATATTATGTATCTTGTGGAACTTACGGGTACTTTATGTTTTATTCTTGTTTTTGTTAATTTGGAATGATTATTTCTTGTGTGTTTATGTTATTTCTGTTGATTACATACTGTATGTGATTCTGTAACAGTGTACTGTCTCTTTAAATGCTCCATGTTTTTTGCGGGTGAAGCCCCGGAAGGTGGGGCCACCCTGGAATGGAAACTATTTATTTGTTGTGGAGTTAAGGATTATGTTTTTCATTTTATTGCTTTCTTAATTTTTTTTTCTCCACTGTTTAGTGTTTACTGATTTTTGGATTTTGTACTGGGGCTTTGTTTACTTGGAGTTGCTAATTTGTGTGAGCCATGAGACGCTTCAGAGAAGATGGCTGCTTAGTTTGTGCTAAACGTCCTCTACTGCCAAGTTATTCTTCACTCCCAGCATTTATAAGTTTACATTAAAGAGTCACTGTTGTTCTCCTTGGTTGTGAGGATGTATTCAGCTATGGCTAACTCATCTTGGCACAGTAGTCACCACAGTCCAGTGATAAGGCCGACATGGACAGACTAAAGAACTTTATGCTGTCATGAACTTCTACACAAAATAACACCATGCAGACTCTAATCACGGAGCTCACTCAGCACCGAGATAAATTTGATGAAGTCCGTGCAGGCGAAAAAACAGTAAATGATGTCCGTGCTTTACGATCCTCTTCTTCTCATTACAATAGAGAATTAGCTGCACGGAATGACTCCACCTTGAAATTTAAGACGGCTGATAATGGAATATGTTTCTAGAAGATGCAATCTTAGAATTTCAGGTTTACCAGAAAATACTGAAGGTACAGACCCAGTTGGACGTAACACCCAAGCTTTGAAAAAATGGTTCCCAAACCTGAGCTGAAAGTGATGCAAGCTCATAAGGTTTATGCCTAAACATTCTTGGGCTTGAAACTCCTAACTTTCATCCTCAAGTTCTTCCACTACGCAATACCTTTAGGAGGGGACCTAAACTGACACACAAAAGTGGCAAGTTTGATTCTTGTATTTCCTAACTTCGAAAGAAGAAAGGCCTTCCAGGTTTTTCTCTCAGCTGAATTTACTACATGGCTCAACTCAGCGTGTATTTAACTCACCTGAGAAAGCAATGGAAGTGATGGACGACGCCATCACGTCTAGAATATTCCCACCACAGACATTTTTGTATGTACTGTTTGTGACTTTCCTTTTTTCTTTGATATGTTTGGTGTTAAGATATTTGATAAAGTTATATGCTTGGCTGGGTTCGTTATAGCTGTTTTAGGCTGGGTTGGCATGGTGGAGCAGAACAAGTTGTGGCCATGTTCTTGAACTGTCAGGTAAGTGATTCACACTTCTGTACTCCCTGTCTACTTCCTATATTGCATGATGGCTTATGTTAATTTTGTATTGACTGCCATTTGTCATTTCTATAGTTGTGAGGTGGCAGAGTAGAGTGGGGGCTTGGTGCATAGCCACTCGACACCCTTGATCAAGTAGGGAAATGTAGCCAAGCCAATATGACCTGACAGGAGCACACAGCTTCCCAAACACCTGACACAACAGACACCAGGACACAAGTTCAGCAACACATTTGTTTTATTATAGGTGGGGAAGCGCTTCTCCCTTGTTCCCCACAGTTGCACAGTACACAGCACTAAGCACAGTCTACAGCACACAGCACTTTCTTTTTCTTTCTTTCTTCTTTCTTTTCTCGCTCTCTTTTGCCCCACTCCTCCTCTGGCAAGCTTCGGCTTCTTCCACCCGACTCTGGCTCCCAGAGTGGTGGCAGCTGGCTCCTTTTATAGGACACCCGGAAGTCTTCCAGGTCACTGGTGGAAGTGCTGCACCAAAAGGCTCAGCACCCCCTGGTGGCACCCACGGAACCCAACAGAGCTGTGTCAAACTCCAACTCCCATGAAGCCCTGTGGGAATCCAAGGCACCGCTGCAGGCCAGGGGGACTGCCATCTAGCGTTCTGGGGGAGGTAGTGTCATAAAGAATCTGCCTTCCCCCATCCCTCCATTCCTTGGGCATCCCGGCTGGCTTGGGCTGCTGGCCGCCCCTTACACCACCAAAAAGACAATAATTCATATCACTAAGCCGTTATTATAATGTGTTTACCTAACAAACATGTTAAAGCTTGTAAGTATTGAATATGATGTATGGACTCTACACGATTTTCAGTTTATATCAGCTACCTTTTGTCACTTTTCATAATTAGAAACCAAAGCGCAGACAAAACACAAATGTGATTCACTCCTTATGTACAGAAAGCTCAAAATCGCATCCCTACAGCCTATTCAGAGCCTAATGGTTTTATACAACATGGCTTGTTTGCCGCTGCTTGAAAACTACGCAAATGGCCATATACAAAAGGAACGAGCTTTTACAGACTAGTCAGATTTTTTTTTTTGCTAATGATGATGGTTGCCATATGATCTAATTTAGGCCCCAAAGAACCATTTGTTTGTTTTTTTTTTAACATAATCAGGGCAATCAACAGCACTCTAGCAAGAATGATGCTGTTTTTGTCAAATATGAGCAGTGACATTCCATTAACGCACAAGTCCTCTGCAATACCATGATGTTAGTGGTCTGCGTCAACCCCTGATTCATTTATTTTGAGGCAAAGTAGTGTTAATAGTGATTTGCTCACAATGCTGCTATAAGTCATGGTTGTCTTGTTGATAAGGTAAGTGGCTGAACTTGCAGTTTATTATATGGTCTGTTCTATTCACTGTAACAGCAATCATGTTATTACTTGTGCCAGGTAATATTGAATACCCGCTCAGATGTTGGCACATTACACCCTCCCCTGTCCCCGCTCTCCAATGCCATGCTGATTGCACCATATATGGTGGTGTCTCAATGCGTTGTGGGATACTGCTATAGTAGCCAATGGCGAGCTGCAAAATCATGACTGCATATGTACAAGGTTGATTAGCATAGTCCAAATATGCTTGTTTCAGGGTTCTGAGGCCCAGTCATGATCGAGCATTTACAAGATGATGATGTAATTTATCAAAGTAAATTGCATACACATTTTCCTGTTTATTGGCACTCGTATTTTTTCATGCTCGAATCCACACCACCATTTATAAATGAGACCCCACGACCCCAAAATAGGACCCATCCCACTCAGCCCAACCTCAAACTCAAATAACAGGTGTCAAGACATACAAAGGCCCAAAAGTGGGTCTCAAGCCTTAGAAGTTACTCAAAATACACAAACATTACTTTCAAAGGAGAGGATTACCATAAACCTCCAGCTTGAATTGACAAAAACAAAACAAAATTTCTTATATTTAAAGCATGTATTTAAATAATCAAAAAGGGAGGAAAAAAAGGAAAAAGGCAAAACATAATTTGCCCAAAAGGCAATCCAAAGCATACAAATGAACAATCTGGCAAACATTAACTGAAAATGAGATGCACAATTATAATCACCCTAAAAATAATCCAGAACAACATATGAAAAACAATGATTCAAAAACAATAGAAATAACCAAAACAAGAAAAACAAACAGGGAACAAATCTTGGCTGAAATAATATACCTTAATGTCAGCCTGAAGGGTCCAATACTTGCAAAGGCAATCCCTTCATTCAATTAAGTCAGTAAGTGCTGACCATGGAAAGTCAGAACAGTTTTAATCAGAGAACTAGGAGGTGGTCGGGAAAACAAAGCAAGTCTGATTCTAGAAGAGCAAAGAAAATCAATCGTCAAAACTGAATACTAACTGTAAAGAGTAAAAGCAGGGGCCAATAACAAAGTCAGAAAGTAGTCACGCGTAATCGCTATGTTTTTATCCAAGTCTCAGATAGAGAAGAAGCTCTAGAGGTAACCTTTATACCGTTGCACATGTGTATTTCCAAAGGATTATGGGAATTTCCACAGGGGTAGTGAACACTAACTTATCAAAATGGCAACTCCAATAAAGAAACAGAATTTCATGGTAAAAATTATCATCTTTTAAATAAAGTACTACATCACAGAACAGGCAGCAGAATTGAATTCCTTGGTTTGATAAACCTCCAAAATGAAATGGCTGCCTATCTTCATGTGTGAGGGGCTATTATGGAAGTCTATCTGAAATCCCAGTCTTTGAAATGTTAAACCAGCAAAACTAGGTTAGAATCATAGTCTTTTTCAATTAAATACATGTAGTAAATAGTAAGTAGATTGGTACGTAGATTACAATATCTTGCCTGAAGAAGGGGCCCGAGTTGCCTTGAAAGCTTGCACATTGTAATCTCTATATATAATCTTCATTTGGATCTTGATCTTTGTTTGTCCGCAAATGAATTAGAAGAAGAAGCACTAGATGGCAGTAGAGAGACAGCTAAAACATAGGCATTGCATTAAGAATCTCCTCCAGGCTTATACTACTGAAGACTGTAGTACTCCAGTCACACCTCAAAACACAGACATTCAAACTAAACAAATTGTTGTGCTTTAAATTAACTAATCTTTATATATAATCTTCATTTGGATCTTGATCTTTGTTTGTCCACGAATTCCACGCATGCGCAGACCACCTTCCAGTTTAGTACGTTGTTGTTACTCACGGATGTCAACAATGTGCCGGAATAACGAAAGGGGTGGTGGACAGTGTTACGCTGGTTAGCTCCTGAGGCCTGGTTAGAGAATGAGATTGCCGAAGATAAAAGGTACGTGCCTACGTAACATATGAATGAAAGAAAGACAGTGGGTAAAATGAATGACAACGTAATAGCACGTTCCGGAAATTAATATTGTTACGTTGTAGCCGGTGAGTGCTGCGCGTCTCACAGTTGTACCGTGGCTTGCTCACATGTCAGTGAAGTGATCCCTATTTATGCTTTAAAGAGCCTGGATATCTATGTGTCTCCCTTTTATAACCATTGTTCCGTGTATATTGCCTTACTCTTTGGATTGCCACAAAGCAACCTGCAAGATTGGAGAAAGGTTGAGAAGAGATCATGAGGGGAAACGACAGTGTCGTGAAAACGAGACGGACTGTGAACGGAGAGAAGCAGAAATGCTCCTACACCACCACATAATTACTATTCGGACAGTGATTCCGAGTAGGCCGTTCCTATCGAATCAATGTCCAAGGGTTTTCTTTTGTAATTTTGGTTCCCTTATAAAAAATCATAATGCTGTGCGACGAAGGGCCCAGTTCACGACTGGCAGCCGCGTTTAAACAGGGAGCCCTTCACAGACAACTTTAACACACGCAACGTAGTTGGGCACACATGGCTAGTCTTTTTAATTCGCCAATCAAAGGTGTCATTTTGCTCGACTTCTCACTCCATCCATAATGGCTAACATAGTACAACACCCTAGTACTTCATACCTGTAGTAAAGTAAATGTAGTCATTGTAACACAGAATTATACCATTGGCCGCAGGTGGTCCACCATATCTTAGACTTTGGCAAAGTGGTTCCTTGTCTGAAACACATTGTCAACCACCAGATTAGACTTTGATTCGGTTTTTTGTGTTTTGGTTTTGATCAGCAATATTATGATCTTCACTGGCACAGCACAATATTAATGGACCCCTTCAGTGTAGTGAATCCTGGGCCCAAACCCAGATTTAATGCTCCCATATTTAGCATTTTCCCACCTTGTCTGAACAAGCGCAAGTCTTTTAAGTCACTATACATGGAGGACAGTGCAGGCCACTTCTAAAGAAACATCCAGTCTGCCTAACAGCGTAGTAGGTATGATCTGTTTGTGTTAGTGTCCTGTCAAGGGGTGGGGCACACAAATTACCAGTATATTCTTAATTTCAATTCATTGAAACTACCATGTGATATGATAATCTGGAAATATCTACACATCACCTGTGTGAAAGTAACAGCCAGACAAACAACGAAGGTTTGGGGCAGCCACCCATATAGTTTCCCTGGCTGCAAAAGGCTTTAAAGTAGCGTGCAATGTGTACAGGATAGAGAAACTATTTACAGGTTTTTATAGGTGGTTCACCTGGAAGTGACGTCCTCTGGGTCGGGACAGGAAGTGACATCCTCGGGGCTGGGACAGGAAGTGACGTCCTCTGGGTCAGGACAGGAAGTAACGTCCTCGGGGCCAGGACAGGAAGAATTTCTTGTGTTTGGTCTGCGGAGAGAAAAGAGAGGGGTTTAGTGCACCCCGCCGCCCCCCCCCCCCCCCTGGCCTGGCATAGAATTGTCATTCCCTTGTCCATTTGGTTGACTCCCAAGCGCATGTGTGCGACGCCTGTCAGTCTCATGAAAAAAACAGGATAAAACTGAACATATTAAATACATTTCAGTACAAATATCTGTGATGATTTAAACATAAGAAAGTAAACTTGTGTAATAAAGTTTGACATTTACATACAGTATAACCTGGTATTTTGGCAAAACTTTAACAATTCAACAGAATGGAACATCAGCACTTGTTAATAAGATTGCAAAAAGTAATTCTGATGTTAGCTTAATATCATTTCTGCCTTTAGTCTTTTTGCCACATTGACGTCACAGAGTGGTAATAAAGAAACACCGCTTACCATGGAATACTCAAAGTGCACATACAGTACATGCAACACATTTTTATCTTTTCTGAAGATCTTGTTATTTGGCATTATAAGGGTACTTTCTATGAACAGTATTTTATTTTTAAAAACATTGATTTCTGAATATGTGTCACAGGGGACAAAGAAACATACTAGCATGAACGCTGTGGCAGTTTCACAGGCTCACATTAAACAAAATTGGTTTATTGTTCAGTGCAGGCAAATGGCACAGTGAAAATGATGGAAATTAAGGATGACAGTTTGGCGAACTTCAAATGTTTTGCTCACCGAGATCAAATAACCTTGACAACTCTGCATGAGTGATCTGTATCTCATCTGGGGTGCTGGAATAGTTGTGGAATGACCCTGGTTTGAATAAACAGCCACAACTCATCGGAGACAGCTTCTGATATTCAATATACAGATCTGGGAAAACGAGAAAAGGTAAAGTAGCATAGAGAAGGGCAAACCGTTACTCACAGGCTCCCACAGGTTTATTTTTTCCAACTTCAAAACAGCTCAAGGTTTGTTTGGTTTTATTTTTCTTTTGTTTGTTTTTTTCCCAAACAGTTTTTTGCTGTAATACCATACCAATCAAAAAAACTGTAGACTAATTTTGGAGGTGCTTGCCAGGGACAAACTTCACAATTATGTTTTTTAATCTCTACCATAACTATGCTCCAGAATGTAAGGGTGCGTGTTTAGTTGTCCTGCTGTTGTTAAAAGACCAATTGTTATGTGTGGAGGTGTTCTGAAAAACACTTTGGAGTGAGCCCCTCTCTAATTACTGCATCATTTTAAAAAGTTATAATTACTCCATCATCCAACCCGCTATATCCTAACTACAGGGTCACGGGGGTCTGCTGGAGGCAATCCCAGCCAACACAGGGCGCTAGGCAGGAAACAAACCCCGGGCAGGGCGCCAGCCCACCGCAGGGTGCATACAAACACACACCAAGCACAATTTAGGATCGCCAATGCACCTAACCTGCATGTCTTTGGACTGTGGGAGGAAAACCCACGCAGACACGGGGAGAACATGCAAACTCCACGCAGGGAGGACCCGGGAAACAAACCTGGGTCTCCTAACTGCAAGGCAGCAGCACTACCCATTGCACCACCGTGCCACCCATTACTCCATTATTTATTTGTAAAAGTATGTCTGAATAAATCCTCAATAAGAAAACAATAATTTAAATGAAATTGAAAAACACCAACTTCAGTGATATGGAGCCCAACAAAATCCCCCTACTATGTGTCTCATAGCATTGACTGCATGGGCCAACACTGAGGCCGCGGTTTGGTAAACTGAGGGGCACACGCACTGGACACTCACATGGACCCCCACCACTCCTTTGTGTTTCATAGTATTGACTGCACAGTCCAAACCCGAGGGCACCATTTGGGTGTTGGGCTCCATATGGGCTTCGACTGCCTCTGCTCTACCCTTCTTTAGGAGAATAGGACTGGCAAGCTGTAATAAGTTTCTATGTTTAATATGTTACTGTGCTCTGTACAAAAAATATTTTATAAATCCACTCACATGTACAGCTAACACAAGGCCAGATTTAGCACACAGGGGTTCATCATTTAGAACTGCTGGGCAAGCATTAGAAGACAAGAAAGGGACAACAGCAAAATGGGCATTGTACTATTTCTGTGTGAGCATGACATTGGATCTTCTTTTCCGTGTTTGGAATGGCATGATTTACCTAAATGGGGGCCTGCACATGGACAAAGAGTATAAAGCCTTGGAACGTTGCCCGGCACACCTTTGAAGCCGACGGACGGATGGGAGATAACGTCATCTGATCCTGAAAATCCTTCCAGTGCAGTGACGAAAATGGCAGACTCTACACAAAGGTCTTGTCATGGCTTCCCGTCTGTTATCCCATGTAAATCGTCATTAAAGAAAACTAAGTTAGTTTCTCTTATGTGATTTCTTACTGCCGTATCACTAAGGGAGGAGTATCGCCTTTTAATATTATATCTATATAGTTTTGGGTTATTTAAGATGCCACAATTACAAAATGAACGTATTTCCAGGGAGCTAGCGCCCCCTATAGGAAAACACAAACTTTGTTAGACTGAATGGCCAGTTCTCAACAAAATTGTTCACTTATGAAAGACACACAAAATAATATGGGAGAAAGCCCTTGAAGGAGTTGTTTCCCAGAAGTGGTTAGCATCAAACAAGAATCTTAATGCAAATGTACTTCTTGTAGCTCAGCCTGGTTTATTGGCAATTCTTAAGTTTATTTTTTGGTTAATTTAATATTAATGTTAAGTGGATAAATACTTACCTTGGCAATGACATTCATGTCTCTAGTGACTCTTCCTATGAAGTCAGTAGACGGATTGGGAGAGCATGGGGTGTCATGAGGTCGCTGGTAAGGGGTGTGTGGCACTCCCGATATCTATGCAAAAGGATGAAGGTCCAAGTCTTTAGAGTCCTGGTGCTTCCTGTCTTGCTATATGGTTGCGAGACATGGACGCTAACCAGTGACCTGAGATGGAGACTGGACTCCTTTGGTACTGTGTCTCGTCGGAGACTCCTTGGGTACTGCTGGTTTGACTTTGTGTCAAACGAGCAGTTGCTCATGGAGTCCCGAATGAGGTACATTACCTGCATTGTGAGGGAGCATCAGTTTTGGCATGATTCCCCGAGTGTGATCTGACCAGACAAAGGGTGCGCCCACCTAACACATGGCTGTGCCAGATAGAGGGTCATTTCTGGAGGGTGGGACTGGACAGCATGTCTGCCTGGAGGTTGACAACCAGGATACCGAGCTGTTTCATCATGTGGTGGGTGTGGCAACGTGCTGTACCAGTGCATGTTCCCCAACTTGACCTGACCTGATAAATGTGCTATTTATGCCCATCAATATTCACTCAATAACCCATAATGACAAAGTGAAAAGATTAAATATCAAAAACTGAACTCTCTCAATCATGTACAGTGCCCTCCTTGAGCAAGCTCTGCACTGGTGGTGCTCCGATCCCGAGCCATGAATAAAGAATGGGACCAAAACATCCTCCGAGAGCAACTTCTCCCAACCATCCAAGAACAGTTTGGTGATGAACAATGTCTTTACCAGCATGATGGAGCACTGGGCCATAAGGCAAAAGTGATAACTAAGTGGCTCGGGGAACAAAACATCAAAATGTTGGGCCATAAAACTCCCCAGACCTCAATCCTATAGAGAACTTGTGGTCAATCCTCAAGAGGTGGGTGGACAAACAAACCCCCACAAGTTCTGACAAACTCCAAGCATTGATGATGCAAGAATGGGCTGCCAACAGTCAGGATTTGGCTCAGAAGTTGATTGACTACATGCCAGGGCGAATTGCAGAGGTCTAGGAAGGGCCAACACTGCAAATATGGACTCTTTGCATAAATGTAATAGATAGATAGATAGATAGATAATAATGTAATTGTCAATAAAAGCCTTTGAAACTTATGACATGCTTGTAATTATATTTCAGTGTATCATAGAAACATCTGACAAAAAGATCTAAAAACACTGAAGCAGCAAACTTTCTGAAAATTAATATTTGTGTCATTCTCCAAACTTTTGGCCACAACTGTTCACCACAGATTATAAATAAGAGCAGGTCATGTCACTTACAGAAATTCTCAGACGACTTTGCACTTATGGGTTGTATTGATAAAGGAAAAGAGACAGCAGAGAGGAGTCAGATGAAGTTTGTTTCTTGGTGCAAACAGAATTGTCTGCAACTTAACATCAGCAAAACCGAGGAACTGCTTATTGTCTTTTGCCTCACCAAAGAACCTCTATGTCTGGTCACTATTTAGGGAGTTGATGTAGAGGTGATTTGCTCCTACAAGTACTTGATGGTCCACATTAATGACAGGTTGGACTTGTCTTGGAACACATAGGAACTATATAAGAAAGGGCAGAGTGGACTCTTTTCCTTAGGAGAGTGCATTCCTTTAATTTGGGAAGTGACATCCCTCACATCTTCTAAAACTCTGTGATGGCCAGTGCGGATTTCTACAATGTGGTAACATCACAATAAAAGAGGCCCACTGAATCAACAAGCTGATGAACAAGGCAGGCTCAGTTACGGGATGTACTCTGGACCCCCAGGAGATCATAGCAAAGGAGAGAATTAAAGCAAAACTGAGTGCCATTATGAACATTGCTACACATCCTCTCTGTGACACTAACACTGAGGACTTTCAAACAATGAATTATTTAGCAGAAGTGTGTCAGGAAAAGCTATGGGGGCTCCTTTATACCAACAGCAATACGCCTGCTTAAGGCCTCATGGGGACTGGGACTGTCAAATCAGAAATTTGTTTTCTATCTATCTATCTATCTATCTATCTATCTATCTATCTATCTATCTATCTATCTATCTATCTATCTATCTATCTATCTATCTATCTATCTATCTATCTATCTATCTTCAGGGCTTTGTCTTCTGAGTTTATTTTAGTTTAGTTTACCTTGTCCACAAGTGTTAATTTGCTTTGATTCAGGCAGCAACACACAAAAGCATTCTCTACATACATAAACATTCATAAAATTGAAATTATTAGCATACAGTATTTATATACATAGAAAACCTGAATTCTACAACGGTTCCTTATTTCAGTTTATTTGAATTTGGCACATTCAAAAGTTTTATTACTGTCAGTGTACAACTATTCCAGCTTCCATTTTTTATTTTTGGCAGTAAGTGTTTACTCCCAGAAGGTAAAATTTGGAAACCAGCAGTGTGTCTGGTCCTTTATAATTGTATCTGCTTTTCTTTTTGCTCTTTTGTTATTCAGTATAGTCCTAGTTGTGATTGTTCACAGAGAGCAGACCCCAGTTGGATTAGTTTCCTAAGTTTATCTTTATTAGCCACAGACACTCCAAACATGACATGTACACAAGTTCTGTGGGATTCTAGTTGAAATGTTTTTCCTCAGTCTTCTTAATAGACATTTTTTTTTCTAATAGAAATTTGGCAGGCTAATACTGTGGAACATTTTAAAAGACTGCTAAAGATTTTTTTTTTCAATTGGCTTTTTCATATCTATATTTTAGTTGTATTCTTAATACACTATATAGGCATAGAAATATCATACTTATATCATATCATATTATAATTATCATGATTATCATAATTATCAATATCATAATTATCATAGAAATATCATATCAGGGATTTCAAATTTTTACTCATCTCCACTTTTCTCTACTTTCTTTTCTGGTTCTTCTGTGGTGGCATTTTGTGACACCACCACCTGATCAAAGTCCTGTGCAGCCACCTGTGATTATGGAGTGAAGGCGGGTGTCCCAGCTGTCCACGAGACCCACTGCATTAAATCTTCTCAGACAAAGCCTGGAATCAAAGAAGAAATAATTAAGAACATTTATGTTAGAATGGTAGAATGTTCAGTGGAAGTTGGGTGGTCTTTTGGCCTTGAGATCCCTGGAAATTTTGTTTTATTTTCTCCAACTTAACTGGAGTATTTTTTGTTTGTTTGTTTTTGTTTTTTTTCTGCTTTCCCAGCCATCTGACCTTATCACCAGACTCATCTTGAGACATTTATATTATGATGTGATATGTCGTTTGAATATCTGTTGTCACACATGTGCGCTTGGGAGTCAACCAAAGGGACCTGGAAATGACAATTCCATGCCAGGCCAGGCGGCGGTGGGGTGCACTAAACCTCTCTATTTTCTCCCCCAGACCAAACACGAGAAATCTTTCCTGTCCCGGCCCCGAGGATGTCACTTCCTGTGATCCAGCTATAAAACCCCCTCATCCTCCATTCTTAAACAGTTCTGTTTTGGACTCTAACCTGTACATATTGTACTCTACTTCAAAGCCTTTTGCAGCCAAGGAAACTATACGGGTGGCTGCCCCAAACCTTTGTTGTGTGTCCGGCCATTTCTTTCACACTGTCATTGAATGAAGAAGAAAAAACCTATGCTCTGTGGTCTTTTATATTGTTGGTTAATTTATTGCTTAAGTTTAATTGCTTTATCAATTATAATTTATGATTGTAAATTATTAGTTATTACATCTTTTGACGTGTGGAAATTAACTACTGTTACTGTCCTGTTGCACCTGCTGAACAACTAGGCCTGAGCCTAATGTCACTTGATTATGTTTAACTCTGTTGTAAGTCACTTTCATCTGCCAAGCAAATAGTTGTAAATGCCAATGATATTGTACATAAGGATGCTACTCTTCTACTAATTATATATCCATGTTCCATACGTTTGCAAGGCTTTTTTTCTTTATTACTTCTTCATTATCGTTCTTACCTGATCTTTTTGCTTTGTGCTTTGTGACCTATCGTCTATGGGGGAGGAGCAAAAGCTTTAGATTTGTCAAAAATTTCAACCTCTGGTTTTCATCAGATCTCGATGTTTTAAGGTCCCCTGATACCGAAAACATCGATATGTTAATGGTGGGAGTGTGTCTGTCTGTGTGTGTCTTTGTGTGTGTGTGTGTGTGTCACAGTTTCTTGAGGACGCTCTACAGCTAAAACAGCTGGATGGAAAAATTACCAAACTCGAAACTTAAGCCTGTTATGAGATGACGATGTGCTGATTAGTTTCCGAGCCAAATCGTGCAGAAGAAAGCGGCACTCTAGAGCAGGGGTGTCTATCTCCAGTCTCGGTGGGTCGCCGGTTTTCATTCTAACCATCTGAGTTAGCCGTTTTTGCTGCTGATTAACTCATTTTGCCTTAGTTTTAATTGACGTGACTCAGACTCATTAGTTGTTTCTTTTTCCTTAATTAGCAGCCAAACAATAATGAGACACAAAACACATGACCCGCTAACCTGAAAATAAAGAAAGGTGAAGGTCTCGGTCATGTTGGCTTCTCATTAAGAAACTGGTTGGAGTGAAATTGGCAGGAGTTTGACGTTTCGATTTAGCTGGTCATCACTTGGCTCATTTCACATCTCATTTCTATTTGGCTGCCATTTAATGAAACAAATGAATTCGGTGAAATTAATCCTTATAAACAGGGCTATTAAAATGAAGGGAAAAGGAGTTAATTAGCAGTGAAAACTGGCCACTGATTAGGAAAAGGGTTAGAATGAAAACCTGCAGCCATTGTGTCCCAACAGGACCAGAGTTGGACACCCCTACTCTGGAGGAATCCTCAAATATGGTAATTCCACAATTAGTTATGAATTCTTCTCGTCAGTTGCTATCGTAATGACCTATTTTATGATCACAAAGATCCTCATCAGTGCGATAAATAATTATTGAAATGTTATAGAATAGTGTGGGTAACTTGATTCCTAGGCACAAAGCCTACTGACGTTCACGTCCAAATTTTTTCTTTTCTTGTACTTTTTCGTTGACATAAAGCACTTTGAGTTACATTCTTTGTATGAAAATATGCTTTAGAAATAAATGTTGTTGTAGACAGCTAAATGATTTCTGTCAGATCTTCCCAAGATGTTAGTATGGATAGAGAAGAGCATAGTGGCGATCACTGTGTCTTGTGGAGCTCCTAACTATCTATAATGAACTGCAGAAATATAATCGTCCATCTTAACAAACCTCTCCTTGTTAAGGAGAATGTCTACAATTCATAAGGTGAGGTAGGAGTTTACTTGTAACTCCTGTAATTTACTGCAAAGGATAGCAGGCTTCATGTAGTTAAAGGCTCAAGTAAAATCAATAAAGAGTATTCTCACAAAGAAGTCTAGTCTCTCTAAGTGTGTGTAATGGGTATGAAGAACAGTCATAATAATAATAATAATAATATATTTTATTTAAAACACAGCTTTCTTAACACTCACGGTCACCTTAAACAACAGTAATAAAATACAAAAACAAAGAGGATGATAAAATCAAAGAGCAATAAGGTACAGAGGTAGTAGCAAGCATCAAAGATAACAGGCAGTATGAGTGTTAAATTCATAATTGGTATGCCAGTTTGAAGAGATAAGTCTTGAGGGCAGTTTTAAAATGTGTTATTGAGTCTACAGGTAGTTGACGGATATGAGAAGGAAGAGAATTCCAGAGTTGAGGAGCACTATGACAGAATGCCCGAGCTCCCAGAGAACAGAGTTTGATGTGTGGTACAGAAAGGAGAGCAGCAGATGAGGATCAGAGGGAGCGAGAGGGAGTGTAAGTCTGTAGGAGATCAGTAAGACAGGGAGGAGCAGGGCTGTGGAGAGATTTCAATGTTAAGAGCAGTACTTTATATTGTATTTGGTAGTAAACAGGGAGCCAGTGAAGTTGGGAGAGAACAGGTGTAATATGTTCAGTGGATTTAGAGCAGGTTATTATCCTAGCAGCAGAACTTTGAATAAGTTGTAAGTGGTGGATATGTTTTTGTGAGATCCCAGATAGAATAGCATTACAGTAATCCATACATGAAGTAACTTGGGCATTAACCAACACTTCAGTACTGTGTGGCGTAAGAACAGGACGAAGTCTACAAAATTTTTCAGAGATGGAAGAAGGCCGTCCGAGAAATGTTACTTACTATATATGGGAAGAAAAAGAGAGGGTACTGTCTAGAATGACACCAGGGATCTTAACCTGGGAAGAGATGTTTGTGTTCATATTGTTAATTAAAATGGAAGAACGGTTAACCTTAGCGAGTGTAGACTTAGAGCCAATGAGGAGCATCTCAGTTTTATTGTTAATTAATTGGAGAGAATAGTAAGTCATCCATGACTTTATGTCTTGGAGACATGCCATAAGAGTATTGGGAGGGAGAACAGAAGTGGATTTAGTGGAAAGACAAAGCTGTGAGTCATCAGCGTAACAATGAAATTTAACACCATGGTGTTGAAAGATATTACCTATTGGGATGATGTAAATGAGAAAGAGAAGCGGCTCCAAAACAGAAGCCTGCGAAACTCCCTTAGTAACGACTGCATTCTCAGATTTAACTGCATACTATCAGTGGGGTAGGAAGAAAACCATTGGAGGACAAGGCCACAGACTCCAAAACTAGCTAGTCGTTTCAAAAGTATCTGATGAGATATGGTGTTAAATGCAGAGCGGAGTACAAAAATTGATAAAAGTCCCATATCAGCTGCCCGGAGAAGATCATTTGTGATTTTGACCAGGGCAGTTTCTGTGCTGTGTTTAGGACGAAAACCAGATGGAAAAAGTTATTTTTTGAAAGATGGGACTGAAGTTGGGAGGCAACTATCTTTGCGAGAACTTTAGATATGAATGGAACATTTGAAACTGGCCAATAATTTTAAAGGATATTAGGGTCTAAGTCAGGTTTTTTCAGAATTGGAGTAATTGAGGCCATTTTTAATGAGAGGGGGACAGTGCTTGTAGTAAGGGAAGAGTTAACTATAGTAGTTATCATGGGAGAAATATGTGACAGACAGGACTTAACAAAGCTTGTAGGCATCGGACAATTGGCATGTGGAAGAATTAGATTTTGTTATAACCTCCAAGATATCATTTTCAGCTGGTGAACTGAAATTTGAGAATAGGGTGGTTGGTAAGGGAATTGGGGTGATAGTGGAGAGTATGTCATTTTCTGCAGGAATAGAGGAAGCAAGTTGCTGGTGGATTTTTTTCATTCTTTGAGTTGAAGAAATCCAAAAAATTACAGCAGTATTTAACAGAGAGGTTATGGTGAGCGACATTTTCTGGTGGTGTAATTAGTCTATTCATTGTGGAAAAAAAGAGCTCTAGTATTTTTCCTGGAATGGTTCTGTCTGTATGCAAACTGCAATGGATCCAAAGAGGATTTGACCTTTAAAGTAAGAAGAGCAAGAACCAGCCGCTGCAGACATTTCGTCAAGAGTGATGTAAGTGCCACTGGACGATAATCATTTGATCTGATTGGACAGTTACTTTTTGGAATTGGCCGGAATTTCAGAGCTCTTCCAAAGCTTTAGCATTGTGTGTTCATTGAAAAGTTAACACAGGATTTCTGAGAGCTCTCTGCCAGCCTTCTTTAAGGAGCCTCCCCTTAATTTGATCACTTCTTGGAGCTTTATAAAGTTTCACCTTCCCTTCAGTAAAAGGATTTTGGTCTGCTACTACCCAGGAGCTGTCATTGCAATATTCTTAACATATCTGAATTGGTTTTCCTCCAGTATCCCATGGTGAGATTCTTAGGTTATCCGGCAACTTTAAAGCAGGGTGTGCAACTGAGGGTAACCCTGAACTTGGAAATACAGGTTAGATAACGAGACTCGTGTCTGTTTTACCATTTGCTTAGCATGTTACATGTTTTACAGATTTAAGTATATAAGCACATGGAGTGTGTACTTGGTGATCAGCACTATACAAGATTAGACTTATCTGAGGCAGCAGATGGATGATTCATTGGCGTATCTTTTGGGAATATATAAATCAGCTTTTAGTGGCTTTTTTTTTTAATGATCAGTGTTACTGTGTGTAGCCACAACAGGACTTCATGCTGTGCCTAACCCGTTTAGAACTATTTTGACAAGAACAGGCCACTCTATTCAACAAGCTTCTCAGCTCTGTTCACCTTCATCTTCGTAAAAAGGTCTGGCTGCGATGAAGGTTCCTAACTGTCTACTGCATTACTTGGTAACTTATTTCAGGTGTCAATGGTTTGTAATGTTTGTACAAATTTTACTCATTTGTCCCCATGTTCTTATTGAAGAACTTATTTTAAAGTGAAATAATCATTTCCTATACTATTTGCATCACCCATTTCTCATATCATCTTTCGAAACTGAAACCATGTTAGTAGTAATCATGGTGCAGTCAAATTTTGCAAATTTAAAATAAAACATTTTAAAAAATAAAGCCAGTCCACTCTTTTAGTAATGACAACAGCACATTTTAACTGAATACATGTTTACCAAAAAATATAATGTACTGTAGGAATTTTTGATGGATTATTAATTAATTAGCTGCGTGTGGTCTTCGGGACAAAAAACAACCTGAAGACGCCCTAACAGTTTTACTTTATTCATGAACTTGAAGAGGTGTCAGCTAACTCTTAAGAATTACCCAGGGCAGAGGATGTGGACCCACCTGTGCTTGCTGCCCCAGTGGCTTTCGTAAGAAGACACTGGCAATACCATGTCTTAGCCATATCACTGGCATAGGAGTCCTATTAAACTTTGTCTCAGGAAAATACCTCTAGATGGACAATGTTTTTTGTGGAAACTTCAAGCCTTGCCCTCTGTTGCTGAGGTGTTTCACTTGCACGTTGTTGAGATGCAGTGATTGCTTCTTTTCAACATTGTTTCTTCATCTGTGTCATTATCACAATGTTGTTGTTGTGCAGCGCGTTTTGCAGCCCACAGGTCTCTCGCAGTGAGAGGTGAGGTGCATCCATCCATCCATTTTCCAACCTGCTGAATCTGAACACTGGGTCACGGGGGTCTGCTGGAGCCAATCCCAGCCAACACAGGGCACAAGGCAGGAACCAATCCTGGGCAGGGTGCCAACCCACCACAGGACACACACAAACACACCAAGCACACACTAGGGCCAATTTTAGAATCGAGGTGACGTGCATGCAGACGCAAAATAATTTAAAAGTGCATGCATGCGCCATCTAGTGGCTGTGGTTGAGCGTGAGCAGAGCGGATCACTCCATACATACACAGGTCTTTCGTTTATATACAGTTAGGTCCATAAATATTTGGACAGAGACAACTTTTTCTAATTTTGGTTCTGTATATTACCACAATGAATTTTAAATGAAACAACTCAGATGCAGTTGAAGTGCAGACTTTCAGCTTTAATTCCGTGGGGTGAACAAAACGATGGCATAAAAATGTGAGGCAACTAAAGCATTTTTTTAACACAATCCCTTCATTTCAGGGGCTCAAAAGTAATTGGACAAATTAAATAACTGGAAATAAAATGTTCATTTCTAATACTTGGTTGAAAACCCTTTGCTGGCAGTGACAGCCTGAAGTCTTGAACTCATGGACATCATCAGATGCTGGGTTTCCTCCATTTTAATGCTCTGCCAGGCCTTTACTGCAGTGGCTTTCAGTTGCTGTTTGTTTGTGGGCCTTTCTGTCTGAAGTTTATTCTTCAACAAGTGAAATGCATGCTCAGTTGGGTTAAGATCAGGTGACTGACTTTGCCATTCAAGAATTTCCCACTTCTTTGCTTTAATAAACTCCTGGGTTGCTTTGGCTGTATGTTTTAGGTCATTGTCCATCTGTATCATGAAACGCCGCCCAATCAATATGACTACATTTAGCTGGATTTGAGCAGACAGTATGTCTCTGAACACCTCAGAATTCATTCGGTTGCTTCTGTCCTGTGTCACATCATCAATAAACACTAGTGTCCCAGTGCCACTGGCAGCCATGCACGCCCAAGCCATCACACTGCCGCCACCATGTTTTACAGATGATGTGGTATGCTTTGGATAATGAGCTGTTACATGCCTTCTCCATACTTTTTTCTTGCCATCATTCTGGTAGAGGTTGATCTTGGTTTCATCTGTCCAAAGAATGTTTTTCCAGAACTGTGCTGGCTTTTTCAGATGTTCTTTAGCAAAGTCCAATCTAGCCTTTCTATTCTTGAGGCTTATGAGTGGCTTACACCTTGCAGTGCACCCTCTGTATTTACTTTCATGCAGTCTTCTCTTTATGGTAGACTTGGATATCGATACGCCTACCCCCTGGAGAGTGTTGTTCACTTGGCTGGCTGTTGTGAAGGGGTTTCTCTTCACCATGGAAATGATTCTGCGATCATCCACCACTGTTGTCTTCCGTGGATGTCCAGGTCTTTTTGCGTTGCTGAGTTCACCAGTGCCTGCTTTCTTTCTCAGGATGTACCAAACTGTAGATTTTGCCACCCGTAATATTGTAGCAATTTCTCAGATGGGTTTTTTCTGTTTTCGCAGCTTAAGGATGGCTTCTTTCACCTGCATGGAGAGCTCCTTTGACCGCATGTTGTCTGTTCACAGCAAAATCTTCCACATGCAAGCACCACACCTCAAATCAACTCCAGGCCTTTTATCTAAATAATTGATAATGACATAACGACAGACTTGCCCACACCTGCCCATGAAATAGCCTTTGAGTCAATTGTCCAATTACTTTTGAGCCCCTGAAATGAAGGGATTGTGTTCAAAAAAATGCTTTAGTTGCCTCACATTTTTATGCAATTTTTTTATGCAATCATTTTGTTCACCCCACTGAATTAAAGCTGAAAGTCTGCACTTCAACTGCATCTGAGTTGTTTCATTTAAAATTCATTGTGGTAATGTACAGAACCAAAATGAGAAAAAAAGTTGTCTGTGTCCAAATATTTATGGATCTTACTGTATGTCTCACTGGCCGCGTGTGGTCTTCAGGACAAAAAACAACCCCAAAGACTCCCTAGCAGTTTTACTATATTCGTGAACTTGGAGAAGCATCAGCTAACTCTTAAGAATTACCCAGGGCAGAGGATGTGGACCCACTTGTATTTGCAGCCCTACTGGCTTTTGTAAGAAGACACTGGTGATGCCATATCTTAGCCGTATCGCTGGCATACGAATTCTATTAATTTTTGTCTTCAGAAAATACCTCCAGATAGACAATGTTTGCTCCTCATACACACACAGGTCTTTCATTTGTATACTGTATGTCTAATAAGATGGCCACCCAGGAGAAAGCCGTAATAATGTGGGATTAATCCAATAATTTGGAAAGCTCCTACTTTATGTACCTTACCTTTCTCTATTGTAGGAGGGGGTCTCCAGCCTTTAGACTTATATCAAGGTAACTGAGGCCCACTCGCTTTAAGAAACAGAATAATACAATTTATTGATAAACCTAACGAGTATAAAAATAGGATAAGTACATATTTATATTGACATATAAGATGGGCCACAGATAGACTAGACAGACAAACATACAAGACATAGGATGGCTGTTTACTGGTATTTAGAAAAACTTTTACATTACCAAGTCTTTATGGACGATGTTTGGAGTTGCTGCTTTGTTGTTTCTCCAGGTTGTAGTGGAGGTTTTTCATGCATTGGAGTGCACTCTTTCTCTTTGCTGCATGATTCATGTCAGTGGGGTGCTGATGCATCCTCAGCTTGCCTTCTGCTGTCTTTTGCCACCTCATAGGGAAAATGCATTACTTGTTCTTGCCCAAGAGTTTAGATGCTGAAGTTCCCTTCTTGAAGCAATGGCTGCTCCTAAGCTTAGTTTGGCAGACTGATCTCAGCTGTTCAGGCTCACAATCAGAAACGTTTGTGGTTTTTGGCTCTCTACGTAGGAGGCTCATAGCTTTTAGTTTGAGAGAAGATTTTATAAAGTCATTTTGGAGAGTTCCCTGTTCCTGAAAGAATTGTCAAATTTCTCTCAATGCGCCATTCTCTTGTCTGTTCTTCTTTTCATGCATGTGGGGTGCATGTGGCTTTAGAGGAAGATTGATCCTTCTCCTGATTCAATGAAAGTTACTTCCAGTTACGAAATCAGTATCTTCTCATAGGTGGGTTTTTCTTTTTATCTTAGTTGTTATCCCTTGAATTATAGGTCTTTGTCCTTGCATTGGGTCCATTTCACACCTTAAGAGGTCTGCAGAGGGGTCTCTGGGTAGATGTCGGATTACCAGGCAGATCCTGCTACAAGCTGGAGTTCAGTCACTTAGTTTGGAATGCAGCTGGATCCTTGAATTGCTGTTAAATCTGCTTTCTTGACAGGCCTAGTGTGCCACTAAAGCATAGCAGAATGGGCAATGTCCTCTCTGTCCTACGGTATATATACATACACACCATATGAAATTGTAAATATACATTATCTATTTTATCAACACTACAAATGGGCTGACAAGTGTCTTTTATTTTTATAACTCCAGAATTATAACAGATCATCACAGTCTGTAAATTGCACTACCCTTATAAACACATTATATAAAAAGTACCATTTGCTCCAGAGTCATTTCTTACGTCATCTGTTCCTATGGCATGATGTCCCTATATTGCTTAACAGTTCACTGACATATAATCAAGACAGCTTAAGTCACCAGGACTATTTCAATATTAAGATTTTTATCTCTCCTGAACCCACTTTTTCCATGACACGAGCAATTCAGAGTACAAGGCAGGTGTACCCATGCCTATACTTACAATGAGACCATTTTGAACATGCATTTATTGGAGATGTGTAGGGGACTTGGAAAACTTGTAAACAGCCACTCAACCACTAGAATAATGTGCCAATATTTGAGATCTTCTTTAAGTGACATTATGGGTGGAGATGCCGAGATTTCAGATGATCTCGGAGTATACAAAAAAGACAAGAGAGTATACTTCAAGAAAGATGGAGAAATGATGACAAGCTATGATTGCTTAGTGGCCAAAAATATTACAGTTCCTCAAATAGAATAATATGCTTGCTAAAGAAACAAAAACAGCTGTTCCTTATGATTTAATAAATGTTTAAAGTATTTAAGTAACTGATGCATTTTTGTTAATAGTGTTAATCTCTTTATATTTGTAGAACATTCCAGCTCAGTTACAAGCCAACTGCTCACTTCACCTTTTACAAGGCTGTCATTCATAAAACGTTTCCAACAATGTTGCTTATTTCAGCTTCAGAGGCAGGTAATAAGTATTGGGTGCTGTGAGTTGGGGCCTTACAATTTTAATTTGAATTTAACACAGAAAGTGACTGGTTTCCTAGTTTGAACTGAATATTTTATAAAAAGGCCAATAAAAATTTTAATACAGTATTGGCAAAAATACATGAAGTGAATAAGAGATCGTAACAAAAATATCAAAAATGCTATAAATAAATTCAGAGCTGCTTTTTGTGTTTCCTATTTTTAGCTTATATACTGTGGATTTTGTTTATTTTTAACAACCCTTGGGCATATTTAAAATTTACATACAGTGTATACCTTATAAAGTCATTTTTATGTCCGTTAATTATCCAGTTACCACATATAAAAACCTTTTAACAGAAAATTAGATATGTTTTTACAGAATAAAAGTGCAAAAAAAAAAAACACAGCTGCATGAAGCTGGAATTTTACAGAGTAACAAATTACAATATTTAGAATTCTGTGTAAAAGCCTAATTTCTATTGTACTGTATTATAATAATTGTTGCCACTTTGTTTTCCTGTAACTAGTCTGACACAGGATGGTTTGGTGGCATAGTGGTCAGCGCTGCACTTACAGTTTCCCAGTCCTAGCACTGTCTGTATGGAGTTTGCACGTTCTCCCAGTGTCTCCATGCATTTCCTTCTGCAGAACAAACATGTGCTTGTTAAGTTAAAGAGCAACTCTGTATTGGCCCAGTATGAGGCAGTGTGATGTGAACATGAGTGGTGTCACCCACGTGCGAGTAGGAGGACGTTGTATGGACCAAGTGAAGGTAATTCCACGCCAGGCCAGGGGGTGGCGGGGTGCACTAAATCTCCTGTTATCTCTACAGACGCCACTTCCGGTTCCAGTGCCTCGATTGACGTCAGAAGACGGTCACTTCCGGTTCCCCTACGTCACTTTCTGTCTGACTATTTAAAACCACCATCTTTGCAACTCAAGTTCAGTTCTGTTTCGGAGTCAGTCTTGTGAACATCTCTGTTCCTTTCAAAATCTTTTGCAGCCAGGGATAATATACGGGTGACCTCCCCAAACCTTTTTAAGTGTGTCGAGTCTTATCTTTTTACAGTGGACATGGCTCCGCACCCTGCATTGTTTTCCAGCTTATACCCAATTTGGCCAGAATAGGCACTCCATGTAACCCCCAAATGTATATGCAAGATGGATGGATAGAACATATAAATATATAAAATTTAAGAAATAACAATGAGACACTTAACAGTTCATTATGCCAGAAAGAACAGATGAGGACAAATGGAGAATTTTTAAAATGGTGGTTTTCAATTGTTGTCTACCAGTGGTTTTTGTTCCAAATCAGTGTTCAGTAATACAGCAATTCTGTCTACTAAAATTTACTTGGATAAAACTTTTAAATTGCCTTCATTAAGCCTTAAATATACAAACACCAGCAGAATTACATTTTACTTCACAACATTTAGTTGTTGATTAGTAACACAGGTGTGAAACATCATCCCACTAAAAAAAACTACACAGAATCAATAGACCACCAGGGGAAAACTGCACATTTTCTAAGGATGTACATAACTGAAATGCTACCAGACAGTACAAATCCCATGATGTGCAAACAGATTTATAAAGTTGTAAATTCCTCTGCACTTTTTCAATCTATGCTCATACTTTAGTAAAAGCATTGCATTCTACAAGCACTGGTATGTTTTGCATGATGGAGAGCTCATCCGCAATAAGGTTTAGAAGAGAGTGTGCCACAAGGAGGAGGGGAACTGAAACCCACTGTTAAAAAGCATTAAACAGGCATTTGCATGTCTTTTATACACTTAACATAACATACTCAAACCCACTCAAGCCAACTCAGGGTCACTGGTAACAACATTTGCAAACTTCACACACCAAAACTCACTCACACCCATTCCCCTTTGTTTGAATAAAGTTAATGTTCGGTAAACCTAAATGAAAATCGCTCATTCTATCCACATTTTGCTAAAGTGTCGGGACGGAGCCTAGAAAAGACGTCCAATCACCTGCGTCCCACTAGAACATCAACCACTTGTCAGGTATTTATGTTTCCCTCAGAAAAGCCTATCCCATGGGGATGTAATATTCTTCTGTTTAGTTAGACCATTATAATGAAATATATATTTATGTTCTAAATATATTATGTTCTAGCCAATGTTTGAACAAATCCATGCACTAATTTGAAGAATTTCTTATACAGAATATGCACCTTGCAGTGAAAGGCTCTGTCTTTATTTCCCACCAAAAGCACCTATTAGGCCATGCTGAAAGTTGTCGCTTTCCGTGGACATTAATTCAGAAGTTTGACCCTTTTCATAAATATAATTGATTCTCTCATGCACTGTACATGTGTTTGCAGGTCATTTTACCAGACTCCAGAAGTAATACATACAAAAATTCAAGATGCCTGTAATATTTATACTAAATAAATTATTTAGTTCTTTATCAGAGATAGTTTAAAGTGATAAATATAATGACATTTTGTGATGTTTATACTTAACTTTCTTTTCTACTTCCTAAAAATGTACTCCAATAAATGGACAAAACAGTTTACAGCCCTGATTTAAAAAAACATTGCATTTAGGAATCAGATTAAAACAGATTTGGTATCCATTGTCATTAAATATCTCAACAGTTAACCGTCTGTTATTCTGTTACACCCACTGAATTCCAGGAGGTGGGGTTGATGCTGGATGATCAATCTGTGCTTCAGGATATTCTGTGCTCCTCAGAACGTTTGTGTGAAGTAAGCTGCTGTCACCGGCTGCAAAGTGCTTCTTAACAGTTTGTACGAGTCCTGTGGTGGATAAATCTTCTTTGTCTGTATAAAGCTGATTATAAATGACAGCTAATGATTTAACAGCAGAGTCTAAATTTCTTCTGGCGGAGCTCATGTCTCTCATTGTGGAAGTTGGTAGAGAGTGTGCCAATAAGCCATAAGTTGTCCTGATACAGTCATCAATATTTTTTGCAGATAGACACAATGCCTCTGTGTTTCTCTGGAGTTGAAGTGTGTGCTCCATACCTAGACAAGAAAAACAAAACTGTGAATAAGTGCCTGCTATGCAAGCTACACCCAGTTATTACAAACAACATTTGAACATGGATTCAGAAGATGAGCTTAGCAGGAGAAATATCCATCTTCAATCTGCTAATCATTTTTTAAAGAAACCATGTGTTCAGTGCAGGCCATGGTACGTTAAAACAAACCTCTTGTTATTATACTTTACTTACAGCACACGCGTTCGCGCTCTGCATCCCCACCTACGTTTTGCACATGTGACTCACATGTAATGGGAACCCATGTGTTCAGCGCAGGCTGTGGTACATTAAAACAAACCTCTTGTTATTATTAAGTAATATACTGCCCTAAAATGACTTGTAAAAGACAAAAACTTGATGGTCACTCTTTTCAAGACTCTTGGATGAATGAATATGGATTTGGACAAAAAAAGGATCGTGCTGTGTGTGCGTTATGCTGTGAAATTGTCGTGTGTCAATGTCCTTATACACTTGACATACATCAAACTAAACATCAGTAAAAACTCTGACGAGAAAAGTGAAGCTATAAAAAGGGCTATTTCTGGCTTTAAGAAACAAACTACTTATTTTAGTTAAATAATTGAAACCAAAAATAAAGCCACTGAATATAGTTTTAAAAAAACTTGACAAAACACTCTTTTCACATACAGTATGATCCTATGTATTTTAAAATATTGAATGAGCAATAATATAACATCTGGTTATAAATGGGGTTCAAAAGTATATATTTTTGAAGCCCATCATAACCGGGCCAATTTTTTGACTCTATATATAACAAAATTGGTAGAATTATGTCGGCACACGGAATAACATTGTAACACAGGGTCAGCATGACACCACTGAAAGGTTGCCGACCACTGCAATAAAGTAACATAGTATATTTATTGAAGCTTAACATAACTCTGCATTTGTCTCAACAGAAAACGAAATAATTAATAAATACAAACAAATACATATAAAAACATAAATATGTGTAAACTAGATAAAAGAACACAAAAAAATCTCAAGAGCAATACTTATACATAAGAACACATTCTTTTACAGAAGTAAAGGCAACAGAAATCAGAGTAGACATGGAATACTTAGATGCAAGAAATGGTAGCCATCTTAAATAATTCCATGTACTACAGTGAATAAAATGCTCCAGTTGTGTTTATTAAGACCAATTAAACTTCTGAAACTTTCAAACTCAAAGAAAGTACTCTATGTATATGATAAACTTGAAAGAAAGACACAGCTTATCCTCTGGTATCCTCATTGCACTGTTTCCATTGGCTGATTATTTTATATTTTACTTTCTTTGTCTAGTTTTGTGAAGTGAGTAAATATTTCTGCAAACTCCTTAGGTTTTTGCAATTTTAAATATTGCATTACACAGTGCTTCTTATTTGTAACAATAAATACATACATTTTTATTTGAACCTTTAATATGAATATTGGATAATTTTCCTTTTGTGTCTAACCTTCTTTTAGTTACAGTTGCCATTATGTATTATGGTATATCACAGGACACCAAGTATACACCCAAAATTATTCATACAGGGCCAATTCAAAGTTGCCTATAAATCTAAGATGCTTGTCTTTGGGATGCAAGATGAAAGAAAAATGTTTGCAGCCACAGACAATCAAGCTTGGGAGGAAAGAAAAAAATCCACCAAGATTGTGACTAAGCTGAGATTAAAACATGGTCTACTAGTATTTTGAGTAAGGAATACTAATGACTGCATAACCACACATATAAACTTTAAAATAATACCAAATTTAAATAATGTCAAAGAATTATATATAAAAAAGGGTGACACACCAGTGCATTAACTAGCACTGCTGCCTCATACTGTCTAGGGTCAATATTTGATTTACACCCCACTCACATTACCAAAAAGGTTTACCCCTCCGTTTGCTCTCTCCCCAATCATGCAGGTTTTCTCCGTGTATTCTTGTTTCATTCTGCACTGCAAGGCTATAAAAGTTGCACTAATTGGTAACTCTGGATTGGATACATGTGATTTGTGATGCTTACATGATAGGATATGGCTTCCTGCAGCCCAACTGAAATGCATAAACTTTGTTCAGAAATGGATGGATAGTAGACAGAAAAGAAATTGGCAAACTAATATTTTTATACATGAAACAAAAGATTTAACATACCTTTTAAAGCAGCAAGAATGATTGTGCAGATTTGAAAGAAAGCCTCATGAAATCTAAACAATTTAATAGCAATAAATGCTAGCGTCTTTAAATTGCCAGTCTTCAAATTGTCTGATTTTTCCTGTTCTGAGGTTCCAATATTATTCTGCAAAACAATTCATTTACTTAAGGTTCTCACAAAATATGACGTTCAAAATGCTTCATAACACTTATATATTAAGGTGCCTCTAAAACCTCAATCTATAACCACTGATAAAAAGGTATGAATTACTTTGACTGATCAAGAAAATCAGTACAGGATAGTTTCAAATTCAGTTATTATAATTCTTAATTAACCATTTTACATTTAAGTCATCCTTCTTCTGAATAGCACCATCATATTGATCACTTAAAGAACAATTTTGTGAACAACATTAAACAATGCACTCTGTATACACATGTGAAGAAAATACAAAAAATAGCTTCATATGAAATCGTATACCTAAAACTGGAATGACATTTCTTAGGAAAGGATGAAGAAGACTGGCATTCTATAAAGTGGGTTTCTGCTCTGGTTATAATGAACCATAGTAAGGAAATTAAAAAAAAAATCAAAGATTTATTGTTCTCACCTGTTGCAAATGGTTAATGTATCTACTTATAGAAGCAATCAAAATCAAAGAATTCTTCTTTATTCCCTGGAAAATCTAAATAAAATTAAACAATCATAATTATACCACCGATACCACTAATTATATTGATAGAATCAACAAAGTTCTTTTGACTTATAATAATAAGGAAAACATTTTGCATTCAAATTTTGTAAATTTATATTTGCCAGTGTAGGTTTCCTAGATCCCAATGTTGTTATTCAGGCATCCTCAGATTAATACCCAAAACCAGAATAAGAATTTGTAAAGATTTTCTTTAATAGCTCTTTTTGGGTAGTGTGCAACACACTAATAAACAGTATGTATGTATACACCAGCTTGCATAGCCTGTGTCCATTTTGGTCATCATGGGACATGATGCAACAATAAGTTATACCAATCCAAATTTTACGTGGCTAAAAGAAAATAAAATAAGATGGCTTCACTTTTCAGAACATAGATGGGGTTAATGAACTATTGGGGAAAAAAGTAAATACCTCAGTACCAGGATGCATTTGTTGAACATCATTTTCTGTCTTCTTACTGTTAGATGCCAAATCCTTATAAAGACACGCCACACCTTTTTTTACTCCTTCACAAAGGGCAACAGCAACCTTGCTCTAAAACAGGTGTTGAGAGCATAACCGTTGAAACATGTTTCACAACACAAATATTACACACTATCAAATAACACAAACATTGTGCACAAATATTTATTATGTACAGAAACACAATAACAGCATTCATTGTGTCTTATTTTTGGTCCCTTTGGAAAAGTTGTATTTTGTTTTACCTTAAATGTAGTTTCAGCTTCACATTCCCATTCTTCGACATGCAGCTCTGTCCCAGTAATGGCTGAAAGGTGTCCTATTAGTTTTAAGGTTGTGTTTAAGGACCCATTTATTTTACTGTGAGCTTCTTTAACCATTGAAGAAATATCTGAATCACATCCCTTGAAAAAACAATGTGAATTGCTTATGGTACTGATTATTTCAACATTATGATGGCATTAATTATAACAGAAACTACCAATAATAATAATTCATTACATTTACATAGCGCTTTTCTCAGTACTCAAAGCGCTATCCACACAGGGAGGAACCGGGAAGCAAACCCACAATCTTCCACAGTCTCCTTACTGCAAAGCAGCAGCACTACCACTGTGCCACTCTTAAATTTGAGTTTTACATCCTTTATTAGTGACTAAATATTACAATGTAGCTAAAAAATACCTTAAAAGTAATAGCAATACTTTCATAAATTTGACTTTAGTCCTCTATATAAATATCACTGCCAACAGTTATAAAAAAAAGTTAGTTTTGCAGTCTGAATTGGAACATTTTGTTACAGGCAACACTTACTTGAATGAGTAACTGCAAGTATCCCCCTACTTTTCTTAACTCCTCATGTAACTCCTCTGCAACACTGGATGTAAAGCACAAGCAAGACTTGATATTGGAAAACCACTGCATTATAGATAAAGCCAGCCTTTCGAGTGATAAAGTTATCTGGATGAGTTGGAACTCAGCCTCCCGGCTAGCAGCAAACACTAATATAAGAAAAAGTAATATGACAGAATGTTACAAGCACAAACGTACACACAGGAAACAAATACCAATTATAGTCATTATGTTCGGACACTATCGATTTTTCAAAAGTCAAGTCTTACGTTTTATATCCTTTTTTTACTTTTAATTTCCCTGAGAGTACAACACTATGGTGATCATCTATAGTGTACTGAAGAGTAAGTCTGACTTGCATATCTGAAATATACCCATGCACTTTTGAAAGATACTTAAGGAGTAAAAACAAAAAACTCTATGAATGTATTTGCAGCAGATCCGGATCACAACATTATTCCTAGGAATACTTAAAGTGTATGGAAACCATAGCTAATTTTACAATGAGGCATACAGATACCAAACAGATCAGTATTTCTTTGGTTGTAGATGCTAAAACATTACTTTAATTGATGTTCTGACAAAAACAATTTGAAGATTGGGGAAAAATGCACAATTTTGCCACTTTCTACTTCATAATATAGAAAAATCACTCCAACTCATACAGACGTGACCTGTACTTTGATCTTGAGAGAACCACAAATGATTGCAAAGTGAGAATTTCTACTTTGTCTGCTAAAGATACATAACAAAACAAAATATAATGAATTTTGAAATGTAAAGCTTACAGTTTTCTTGAGTTTCTTCATCCAATTGCTCATAGCATTTGGAGATGTTGCTTACACCCGAATTAATAGTTAGAACATCAATTATTGCTCTGTCTGCAATGCTTTCTTGTGTCTGATCACACTTCTTCAGCTTTGCAATGGTGGAACCAATCAGATCTTTGCAAATTTTTGGAAGTGCTGATTCAGGAACACTAGATCGTGCAGAAGGTTTGCTCATCAGACCTTCAAATAATAATAAATGTTTAATGTTAATAAATATTGGTTTGATAAGACACACTGCTGTATTTCAAAACAACATAAATGTATATACAGAAAGTATTCAGACCTCTTCACTTTTTTCACATTTTATTATACTGCAGCCTTACACTAACATCTTACAAATTCATTTTCCCCCACATCAAGTAGTACTCAATACCCCAGAATTACAAAGTGAAAACTTTTTGCAAATTTATTAAAAATAAAAAACTGAAATATCACATTTACACAAGTATTCAGCCCCTTTACTAAGTGCTAACTTAAAGCTCCTCTGGCAGCAATTACAGCCTGAAGTCTGCTTGATCTGACGTGACAAGCTTCACACATATGGATTTGGGGATTTTTTCTTCTGCCAGGCTGAATGGAGACCATTAGTCGACGGCTATTTTCAGGTCCCTCCAGACAGTCAATTGCGTTCAAGTCAGGACTCTGGCTGGGCCTGTCAAAAACAATCCCAGAGTTGTCTCTAAGCCACTCCTGTGTTGTCTTTGCTTTGTGCTTAGGGTTACTGTCCTATTGGAAGGTAAACCTTTGGCTCAGACTGAGGTCCAAAGTGCTCTGGAGCAGGTTTCCATTAAAGATATCTCTGTACTTTTCTCTATTCATATTTCACTCAACCCTGACTCGTCTACCAGTTCCTGCCAAAGAAAAAGAAACTCGCAGCATGATGCTGCCACCACCATGCTTTACTATTGAAATGGTATTGTGCAGGTAAAGAGTGGTGCCTGGTTTCATCCAGACGTTATGCTTAGAATTGAGTCCAAACAGTTTAATCTTGGTTTCAGTAGAACAGAGCATCTTGTTTCTCACAGTCGGAGAGTTCTTTAGGTACCTTTTTGTAAACTCCAAGCAGGCTTTCATGAGTCTTTTACTGAGGAGAAGAAGCTTCAATCTGGCCTTACTGCCATAAAGAACAGATCAGTGTAGTATTGAAGTGATTTTTGACCTTCTGGAAATTCCTTCCATCTCCACAAACGTGACCATTAGGTTCTTGGACACCTCTCTTAACAAGTCCCTTCACAACAAACTGCCCAGTATGTCCAAACAGCCAGCTCTAGAGAGAGGTGTGGCTGTTCTAAACCTCTTTTATTTAAGAATTATGGAGGCCACTGTGCTCTTAGGAACCTTCAATATTTCAAAAATTTTTCGTAGCCTTACCCAGATCTGTGCCTCAAAAAATCCTGTCTACAAGTTGTGATGCACATTTTTATCTGCGAGACCTATATACAGGTGTGCATCTTTCCTAATTATATGCAATCAATTGAATTTTCTACAAATGAGCTCCAAATAAGGTGTAGAAACATCTCAACAATGATCAATTGAACTTGCCTCAATGTGGTATATTATTACTATATTTGCATACAATTCTAAAATTCTGTTTTTGCTTTGTTTGCAGACCTCTGCAACCCTGTTCAGGACTAATCAAGTTAGAAAACGACTGACTGACTAAGGTATTTCATGTTGCTTAATTTGGGGAAAAAATTAATGCAAATTATTTTAGTATATGGCTGTAAAATAACAAAATGTGAAAAGAGTGAAAGGGTCCAAATACCTTTTGAATGCACCGTACATGTGATACTACTAGAATGCAGTTTTATAATCCATCCTGAACGAAATTCCACAAAAATAGCAAAATTACTTATTATCTACGTATGTGAAATAATTAATAATTATTATTATTATTTTAGAAATCATTATGCTATTCACAACTACAGTATATTCATAAGATATTTGGAAATGGAGAAAGGCTTTGAAAGTTAGAGGATTAAAGATAAATAGGAAGAAGACAGAATCTATGAGGCATAATTGTGATCAGGATTCAGAAGCTACCCTTGTAGGCAGAGCTATTGAAAAGAGTGGAGAAGTCTAAATACCTAGGGTCAGTGGTAGCAGAAGATGGAGAAATAGATGCAGCGATAACCTGGAGTGTAGTGTGGATGGAACAACTGGAAGAGATTATCAGAAGTATTTTTTGATTGAAGAAACAAGGCAAAGGTTAAAAGTAAGCTTTTAAGGATGTGGTAAGACCAGGAAAGATGTATGCTGAGACATGGGCAGTAAAGAGAGTGCACGTGAAAAAGTTGGAGAAGATGTTATCAGATGGCAGAAATGAGAATGTTGAGATGGATGTGTGTAATCACAAAGAAGTGATCGAAAAAAAAATACGAAATTATACAATCAGAGGTAAATCTAAAGTAGGAGAGCCATCTAAGAAAGTACAAGAAAGTAGGTGAAAGTGGTATGGACATATGATGAGGAGAGACAATGAATGTGTTTACATGTACACACTTAACTGGGAAAGGTGAGGAACCTGGTTAAGGCAGAAACATGTAAACATGGATTTTTAAAAAATTACATGTGCAAGTATTCCTCTGGAGTTCTCCTTTTTTAAACCATTCTGATGTCATTAAATTGCACAAAAAAAAAGTTACATGTCACCATTGGCCACTGTTACTCCGAAAACAAGCATTAAGTTTGTGAATTTTCTTGCTCTTTAAAAATGTGCTTATTCTTTCATGTTATGTGAAGTAAAGAATATTCGTCCTGTTTTAACATCCTCGACCTGAGCCCACGAAGATTGAACATATGAACACTAGCTGCGCATCGCCCAATCACACTGTTTCAACTTATGTATAGCAAACAGTTGTATTAAAAGTAAACTGACACCTTAGCAATAATTTTATGTTACCAGATTGCATGCAGCACACTTTTTTTTTCCTGGCCGTGTGACTCAACTCTGCAAAAGAGCAGTACACTGGTACGTGTGCTTCTTGTCTTAACATGCAGTGTTGCTGCCATAACATTAACAGACATTTTTACTTCAGTTAAAGTATTGGATTAGGTTACTCATTTCTTTCAAAGGTAAATCGGACAACAAAACATACGTTCCTTTTAACATATTATCCTACAGCATGTGAGATTGTGCTACTGACCATAGCACTGTACATTCAGCTAATCAACATAAATTTAAAGATTTCTAAATAATTGAGATTATTTCAACCAGGAGAAAGAATAATTAGATCACCTGAGCATCTGCCTCAGAAATGTATCCTGTGACTGCAGAAAGCGTGCAAGAAGCTGACAGATGCACAGGCAAACAGTGCAACAGACATGAGCAGACCACAAAATCCTTAACTGTAAACTGGTGAAGAGTTTACATAGCCATATTAACAGGTTACTCATAAAAAAAATCTACTTCTGTTAACAAGGTTTCTCAGAGGCAAAGAGCCGGTTTCTTTAACAAGAATAAGGGTTTACATGGCATTTTAGAAACTGGCTTTCTCTGAATATCCTGATTATTAAAGCACATGTACAGTAAACACACTCAATGCACAAAAGAATGATGGAAATTGAAGTACAGGTTAAGAGAATGTGGAGGTGGATGGATAAAATAAAAGAAGATTTGAAGGGTCTGACTGGGGAGGAGGTGCAGGACCGAGCTGTACGGAGAGGGTTAATTGACCACATACAGAAGTGGGAAGAGATGAAGAGGAAAAAAAAAAAAAGAATTCACAGGATATTTGATGTGGGTGAAAACTGTTCACTTCCATTTTTATTACAAACCGATTTTTTCTATTACTGGATCCTCACAGAATCCACATATCCACATTTCCAATAACGGCATGATTCCCATTCACAAAATAAAATTTGAAAATAATACATCACTTAAATGTCATTTATACATTCAAAGGCTTTTAAATAAAGTGTTTCTAATGTTTTTAATCATGTGAAAGGAAATCACTACATTTGTCATGCTTTTTGAAAAATGATGGAAAAACAGTTAACAAAAATCTAAAAAAATAAACTTTCGCAAATCATTAAACATAATTCTGAAATAAAATGAGATGTTTACCTGAGTATTGTGAATTATACAAACTCTGTATAGGATGGACTCTGATTTCGTAAAGGTGTCCAGATATTCTCCTGCTTTTTAAAAGGCTTCTGCTCCTATAAGTTATAAGGATTACAGAAAAATAAATTGTAAATATCCTACAAAGTAAGGTTCTAATCATATTATTAACAATTTGATTTATATGATACCATAACTCTATAAAAAAAAAAAAAAAAAAAAAAACTGGATGTAAAATGCCAAAATCCTTATTTACTCACAAAATGAACTCAGCAACCTACAGTATGTTAAAATTAAAATGTTATTATAATTGACTATTATCATTAACCTCTTTAAATACTGCCTAGGTAAAATGGTGTTTTTATGGGTTAAGAAAAAGGGTAATTTTCAAGTAACGCGTCACAAAGGCAAATAGCAGGAAGAATAGTTTATAACATGCTAACTATAATTTTTCCAAAATGTATACCATCTCTTTCCATTTTAGGATGTATAACTGATATCAAACAAATATATTAAAGACAGAGCCCAAAATGATTGCTGTGCTATATTTCATAACCTTAGAAATAACTATATTTTTTAGTCTGAAAATTAAATTAATAAAAATATTTTTTCTTGTCAACAATGGGGTACTTAGTTAACATTATGACAATTACCAACAATATAATGAGAGATTTGCGGTGAAAAAAAAAATCATATACTATATACACTGATTATTTTCACCTTCTTCTAGAAAGAGACGAGGAGGAGGAGGATGCTGCTGAAGACATTGATATATCTGGTTCCCACTCATCAGCAGGGTCATAGAAAATGTCATCACCTTTTCTACCAACCTCACCCTTCAAAATACAAAAAAAACACTTAAAGTTAGTTTCATCAGAAACAAATGAGGCAAACGATCACAGAGATCAGAGCTTTATGTTGCCTTTATTTTAAATTCTCTGTTTCATCCCTTTCATCTATTTGTTCATTGCCTGAAAAATTTCACAGACTTCCACCATATTAAAGAGCCTCCAGGACTAGCCACCATCCAGGGGGAGGAAGTGGAATTGGGGCAGAGTCTTTGTGGGTCCATATGAACAGCAAACTGGACTAGTCTGACAACACACTGGCGCTGTATAAGAAGGGTCAAAGCAGACCGTACTTCCTGAGGAGACTTTGGTCTTTTGATGTTTTCAGAAAGCTGATGGAGATGTTTTACCACTCCACAGGAGCCAGTATATTTTTCTTTGCCGTGTTCTCACGGAGAAGCTATTTGAGTTCTAGTTATGCAAAATGCCTGAACAAACTTATCGGTAAAGCCAGCACCATCACAGGACTGAATCTGGATACTATGAGGCCTATGAGGAAAAGAGGATGGTGGCAATATTCAGATGCCATCATGAACAATCCTCCACAGTGTAATAAGCGCCATTTGGCTCTTTTCTGCCAATTGCCATTAGGCACGTCAGCACTTCCTCCCGATGTCCCTTCCTTCACTCCAGGTAGAAGCTGTATGAAAATAGTAGAGACTCAATCTAATACAGCATTTTGTCATAATATTTATTGTATTATGTTTTTACTCTATTGTCTTTTATTTAACTTGGAGCTGATGTCTGTGTATTTTATGCTTTTATGAGCTTTTTTGCTGTGACATGCATTTCAATTTCCCAATGGGGGTCAATAAAATATATCTGATCTAATCAGGGGAGTAAAATTAGGACCCAAAGAAACCCCAATGTAGAAAGAACATGCAATGTCCACACAGACTGTACTGTGCTTGAACCCATATTCTTGGGGCTGTGAAGGAACAGCATGAGTGAACGGCCCAATTGACTACATCACTGCCTTTCACTCTAAAAGTAATCCAACATATTGAAACCAACATCACAATATAATGTATTTTATCAAGTATTCAATATTAAATTTGAATATGCTTTATAATTAGAAAAGCTTTGTAAAATTAAATTATCAAATACCTAAATTCCTATCAACTACCAATTTTATTAAAGTTATCCATCTTCTGTTTTGCAGCACCAATCCTATCTATCTATTGCATCCTTTCACCTTCGAAGCTTTCGATAGTTTTATAAATAATGTAAATTGTGGCTTTGTTAACCTTAAATTTGCAATCATGTTTTAAGTTAAAATTGTCATTTATTTAATCGATGCTTGAAATTACGTGAAAAGTATACTATCATTTAAAACAAATATTTAAAGACTTCACATAAATAAACTTCTATAAAAGATATAAAATAGGACCCAAACTCAAATATTTAATCTGATCAGCTGCTTGCATTATGGTATCAATTTATCATTTACCATTACCTCCTGCAAGACATTAAAGAAGAAAAAAAAAAAACTGCACCTTCATGTTTTGGTAATATGTTTTGTTAATGTTAATTGTCACCTCCTAAACAGTGAACACATTGCCATGAGTTAAAGTGTTGCATTTTGTTATGATATCGGTAACATTCTTCAAATCATTTTGCCTTACCTGATCAAGTTCCCTCATTACTGCCAAGCTGCTCTCAAATTTCTCCAGGCTCCAGAATGTAGTGATTCCCAGTTTGGTGTTCTGAACTTGCACTTGCAGCAGTTCTTTACCATCTCCACAGCCTTTCTCTGAGAGTTCATGCCTGTCAAATTGAGCAAAGACATAATGTAATATTTATCTGTAGAGTCAACATTGCCACAAAACATAAAAACTGCTGATGTTTTTATCTTTACAAAAACTTTTTCAAAAACATTTTTCTATTGGCCTTGATAACAACCTAACAGTTATAAGTACTTTTAAATAATCATTCCATAACTTTGAACTTGTTATTAATGGATTTATTTTTAGATTAATCCAGCATCACATAAGTGTAAATTGTTTATCTATTCATTATAAAACAATCAACATAAATTTAGTAAAACAAAGTAAAATAATGAAAACATTTTAATATCAAAGATCTGACCTGCTAAATATAGTGTGTTTGCCCAACTTTCGGCTAATGGCATTGGCTTCCTGTATCATTACGGACAGTTTCATGGAAGTCCACTGGTTCTGAGCTGAGATAAAAATTTACCTAATTTAGTAATAATACATACTATATTTAAAAGCAAATGAAAATGATTACATAAGTAGTACTTCATAAAAAGAAAAATAATAATATCAGTTTGCCTAAGGTTTGTACTGAAAAATGAGCAGCAGGCCTTTTTGGTCCACTGGTCTGCATACTCTAATACATTTTTATAATCTTAAAGTCTTATTATTATACTGTTGCTGGGCTGTGCAATTCTATTTCTGTTTACTTGAGTTTGTACTTCTCTCTGTATGCTTATTTTACAGTTAGAAATTTGTCCCTAAAACTCGCCTTTGGTCACTACTAGGAACCCATGCGTTTTTTTTCTTTTTGAATAATTGATGGTCAATTTTCTACAGCTCAAAAGAAATGCCTTTATGTGAGTAATAATAATAATAATAGTAGTAATAACAAATTTTATTCATATAGTACATTCTCATGCTCAAAGCAGAAATTCAAAAAAAGGCAAGTTGTGAGCTGAGAAAGCTCTGATGAACTTTCACTTTTAACACTGAAATAAATTTGCATATCATCTGCATAAAAATGATAAGCTAATCCAAAGCTATGAATATAATGGCCAAGGAAAGGCATGTAGATACAGAACAGAAGAAAGCCAAGGACACAGCCTTGTGGAGCTCCTTGTGTGACTGGTGCTGAGCTGGACCTGCTGTGGCCAAGCCTATCAAACTCTTAGTTATCATTTAGATAGGAATTAAAGCACTGGAGGGCAGTGCCAGAGATACTCAGAATGTTTTCCATCCAGGAGAGTACAACATCATGTTTGACAGTGTCAAATGCTACGCTAAGATCTAACAGAATAAATTTACTGGATTGCCACAAGCAAATCATGGTTATGTGAAGCTGAGCAGTTTTGCAGATGTAAAGTGATCTGAAAACAGATTGAAAGAGTTCCATAAGCTTGTTAGAAGTTAAGTAACTAGTAAGTTGGGAGGCCACAACACACTTAAGAACTTTTGACAGAAAAGGTGAGAGATTTTTGAAGCAGTATGTGATCAATAAGAGATAGCATTAGGGTTTCTGCAAGTCAAAATAACAGTAAAAAAAAGGAAACCTACTGCTTACTATGGAGAGTATAAAAGTGAATAGACAGGGGACAAAAGCCTGCAAATTGCTCTCCAAGAATGTTTGAAACCAAAACCAGGTGGAATTATCTTTGGCATTACTAGTAATAATAATACATTTTATTTACAGTATATAGCACCTTTCCCAAGAATATCATAGCAGGGTATCAGTCCAGCGGCTTATCTAAACAGAACTCATATTAGACAAATGTGATTGCACTAAAAGTACAAAAACTAACAATGGTTTAGGCTGTTTTAAACAAAGATGCAACTACGGTTACATCAAAGGCAACCAAAAGTTTAAGTACTGTAAATATAATGTACTATAGACTTGTAAAAAATGACTGTCTTTTCTTAATCTTCAATTACTGTTCATAATTCTGACAAAACAGAAGTATGTGTGAAAATGTAACACAAATAAACCATGTTTAACACTGACTACTGTAGATATTTATTCAGATTTAGGTGCCTAAATATATCTCATTGGAGGTTACATGTAATTGAAGCATTGGAGATTTGCTTTGCAGGTTAGTCCACTCATGCATGGGGAAAAAAATACTGTTGAATACCGTGAAACTGGTATAATTTTGAAAAATACCATGATATAGAATTTTGGTCATACCACCCAGCCCTAGTACATACTCAATCATAAACAGGCACTCATCAATACTGGGCCAATTTAACTTCACCATGTAACCTAAAATGTACATTTTTGAAATATAGGAGCAACCAATAAAAACCCCACACAAACCCAACCAAAATGTGCAAAATCCACACAGTTATTTGGCAGAAAAAATTGAAATAAGGTCTTTATATCTAACTCAGTAAAGCTAAACACTATACCATAATACTGTACAAACATGTTATGCCCTACAAAAATGTAACATCCAGATAATGAAAGAAATTAAATTTCATCAAATATGCCGGTTATTAAGTAAAAATAATACAATAAAAGAAAACATCGAACCATAATATTGATTTCATTAACTAATATGTATACTAAGTAAATATCAGTTGAAATCTAGAATTTATAATCAATGTGTACTCTAATTTGTAAAAAAAGAAATAAAAAATATAATCTTGAAATCTCGAATTTATAATTATAACCTAATGTGTAAAAAGAAATCAAAAATATTACCTTAAGCCCTGTCTGACATAGGTGATTTATTATAATGTACAGTAAATTACCATTTTCAGGGAAACTTTCTTTTGATAAATTTATCATATGACCCCTAATTAAATTTTAAGTCAAGTTTGTATGCAACTCTTTTATGTTTGTAAATTTGTCAATGCACTTTTAGCCTATCCCTAGGAAAAGAAGCAGCATATAAGAAGACATTCAAATTAACTGAAGGTCTGTCAATGCTTTCATTTGCTGTTTACAACCTTTCTAATTTCATATCTTAATTATTAAAACCAAACAAGTAAATATTTATGTAATTAATGTTATTATAGATGCATGACACTACATACCATTTTGAGCTGAACCATTTATTTTTTTCTGGATTAGTTTTTCCTGTGTTCTTTTTAAGTCTTCAGCAATCTTTTTTTTTTCTGTTTCTAAAGCTTCGATAATTTTTGCATGTCTTATATTATGATCAGTGAGTGCCTATAAACAAGTAAATAATTGAAGATTAAGTGGAAAAGTAGAAATTTCCCTGTGAAATTATATAGAGCAGTGGTACTCGGGTTCAGTTCTGGCATACACCATAGCATGGTTTATATTTCAACTAGTTTCACAAATTAATGATTTAAATGATTAAACAGATAACTCTTTTCTTCTCTCATTTTGTGTTCAGAAAAGTACACTAGTATGAAATTCAAAAATGTGTACATTATTCCTTAGCTTAAATAAGCTAGCATTCATGGTTATTTGCACCTGTGTCTACACTACTCATCACTAATTGTTAGTATTTAGATTCAATTAAGGAAGCAAGATCCACAGATAAATGTCAATTAAAAAAAATTTGTTAAAATAAAATTAAGCATTTAAAGCTATGATAAAATATATAGATGTCTGAATTACGTTTATATGTAAAATATATTAATACATTTTTCAGAATACAAAATGCAAATTAGAAGAAAAAAATGGTAACTAAATAAGATAAATTAGAAATCAGGCTGATATACTGATTTTGTAAAACTAGTTGGACTGAAATCCTAAAGCCACAGTGGTACCTCAGGACTGAACTCGAGAATACTGATATGGAGTATTATTATTCAATGCACAATAAAAAAAACAATGCCTAACACTATTTAAAAACTATTAAATACCTGTTGTGTCGCCATTGCTTCCATTTGAAGACGTTTTTTATTTAAAATCACCTCCATTTCAAGGTGCGTTTTCTCTTTTTCAAGTTCTTCAATTTTACTGATAACCCTTTTGTTATCAAGCTCTTGGCATTTTTGTTTTTTGGATTCTTTCTCCTAGGAAAACACCAATTTGCAAAGACACATGTTGTATATATACACACATGCATATAGATACTTTATATCTTTATATATACCGACACACACACACACACACACACACACGCACACACGCACACACGCACACACGCACACACACGCATGCACACACACATATATATATTTTTAGGTTAGTATAGGTTTACCAAGACAAGTAAAACAAAAAAAATCAGATATTGAAATGTACCAGCTCTTTTTCCAAAGCTTTTATCCGGTTTTCAAACAACGTTTTCTGATCAGAAAGTTCTTTCTGAGCCATCTCCTTAGCCACTTGTATGCCATGTATCATCTCTTCTTTGGCTTTTAGTCGGGCTGCTTCTATCTCTGCTTCAAGCCTAATATAATAGAGCACCACATCTTAATCTATGCCAACCATCCCCTGTATAACAAGATGCAATGTAATAATACTGTCCAGAATATAAAGTTGTTGATATGGTTATAAGCTATGCCTGTCTCATATTTACTCACACTGCTCGCTGAGCTGCTAACAATTCATTCCTTGCAAATTCAAAATCTTTTTGTCCTTCTTGCATGTTCATTTTGCATGAAACTCGTTTCCCACTCTGCACTTCAACAGGATGATTAAAGCGAAAATAATGATCACCACCAAGGATCACTCTGTCACCCTATAAAGAATTTAATAAAAACCAATCAACTCACCAGGTTAAGAAATGTCAATTAAATGGAATATATCTACATTATATTAGGACTTTAATTGTAGTTTAATGAAACATACATGATGAAGAACAGTTGATTCATTGATGAGGGTGCCATTTACATAAGTTTTTGCATCCTTAACTGGTATAATTCTTACTGTCCCACCTATATTTGAAATCACACTAAAATGAAAGAATGAGATAAATTTATTCAAATATACATTTGTAAAAACAGATTTGATACTGTTAAAACAACAAACTTCTTAAGAGCTTTTATTAAACTTTATCCATGCTGATAACCTTTAATAAAAATATGAGTCTAATGGTTAGCTTAAGGTTAGTCCTGCTCCAATATTCCATATACTGTACTAGTCAGAAGTACACTACAGTTGAATCATAAATGACTTCAATTAATTATTGTGCTTTTGTTAACAAAGATAACATAGCAGTACCAATGAGAAACCACTTGGTACAGTGTTGACTCTATCGTCCTGCTGTAGATCACAGCCGTAATTTTGTTCTCCATTAATACTCCCTCGTACAACTAATACAATATTTATAGTTATAATATGTGCGTGACAAACTGAGTAAGTTCATTTTATGTAAGCATGGTTCTATTTTAATTAGTTTCATCACATTTAGGAACATGGCAGAAGTAAATGTCCTGTCTGAGAGAAGCATTACACTAGCCATATAATACTCACAATATATTACTACTTAATAATAATAATAATAATAATAATTCTTTGCATTTATATAGCGCTTTTCTCACTACTCAAAGCGCTCAGCAGTTGCAGGTTAAGGGCCTTGCTTAAGGGCCCAACAGAGCAGAGTCCCTTTGGGCATTTATGGGATTCGAACCGGCAACCTTCCGATTGCCAGTACAGATCCCTAGCCTCAGAGCCACCACTCTGCCGTACTTCTCTTAAGTCAGTACACTATGAGAGAAAATAAAACATTAGAATCATCTTACCAATGCTCATCAGCAATGAGAGCTCCAGACAACTGGATGTCATGAGCTGAATTTGGTTTATATTTTCCCACTTTAGTCTGCCCCTCTTTAATCATATATAACAACATCTCTGAAAGCTGAGGATCTTCATTAAGATTAACAAGATTTGGTAATCGATTATCCATTTGGAATGTAACACCAGCTTTCTGTTAAAAGACAACCAAGTTATTGATATATCACACAGTACAAGGAAACAGATTTACTTATCTGCATATGCAAAGGGGGAACCATAAAATTCGCAGAAGTGTTAACAAAAGAAAAAAAACTTACAGCAATTCCATTTTAGCCATCTTCAAAATACACCCGTTGAGATGTAATACAGTTGCTGCAGTGTTTATTCTACTCCTACATTACCTGTGCTCATTTTTTATTATCATGTTTAGCACCTCCTACAGTTCTTCCTGGTTTTCTACCACGGTAGCAAATCATCTGCCTTTCAGTCTCAGTTTTAATTTCAGGAACAACAAAAGCCACAGTGAGAAAGCTCTGGCGAATTCGGGGAATACAGATCAACAACCACATTGTTCTTGTTCAAAAACTCTTTGATTGACAATATGGTGTATGCAGGTGCACTGTCATGTTGCATTCTTAAAAATAAAGGTGTCAAAGTGATTCTTCAGAGTGATGGTATAAGGGAACCATTTTTGGTTCCTAAAAGGCCTATCCACATGAAGGTTCCACAAAGAGCCTTTATTTATTTAGATCCATGAATAGATAGCAAAAAAATTACAAAATACCAATGGGTCATGACTTTAAAAGGACGGACGCTGCAAACAATAACACAGGCTAAGTTAAGGTTTTCTTAATGTTTCAGTGTCCTGCTAGGTACCCTACTAGACAAAAGATTTCAGCTTTTTTCTGCATATCAGGAAGTTGTTCAAAGCACAAAGAAACAACTTCATTTGCAAAGAACCCTTCCCAGAATGAAATGGTTCTTTGTCAAGTATTAGTTCTACAAGGAACCACATACCCCAGTAAAGAACCACAGAGTGCCATTTAGGAACCTTTCAACTTAAAAATGTGCAGAATTATGTGCAAGTGTGCAGTCATGAAGCAAAATGCAATTATGAGTGGGCCACTGCTGAAGACGTTTTTGTCCTGATGCTTTGTCACAGACACCTCAACAGTTTAGTGTAATATTGCTGATTAACAGTCTGTTCATGGGAAAATTCTTCATTAACAAGTACATAAATGCTGAAAAACTCGATCTTTGTTGTCTGATGTTTGATATGACCTTATATGCTTTTTTCTACTTGTAAACAAAATTGCAGAACTCAACTGCCTGATTTTTAGAATAAATCTCTGAAACTCATCTCCATCAGTTCAGCAAAATGGCACTTGTTAGACTGTATAACAAATTTATAGGCATGCGATACCTAGCAGAATAATTGATAAGTACACCCTACTCCCATGCTATTGACAAATTCTATGATATAAATCACAAATAAAGTTATACATCGTTGAACTATCCTTAGAAAATAACTTTCAAACAACACTGAAAAGACGTGAAATAGCAAATATAAAATATATACCAAAAGCAGGTATGAATAAACAAAATTACTGAGAAAAATCAAAGTAATAAAGCAAAAATGATGTCTTCCCCAATACAGTTACCCCTAAGTGTCATCTGTAAGTCCCTAAAAGGTCACCTGTAATTCTTTAGTCTCTTCACGTTTTCTTTTTTCTGCCTCGTCTAACTTTTCTCTCCAAGTTCTAAATATAAGCACAAAATATCATCATTGCAGTTGTTATATTCAGGAGAAATTTCCTTTATAGACCACAGATTTGCAACCGAGACCTATAGTGAAATTTATCAAAGAAAACATGGCGTATTTCACATATGAACTGTCATTAATTTTAAAGACATGTTACATAATTGTACAATTTCTTCTAAATGCATGATACATATCTTTCCAGTTCCACATAATTCATGTTTTGTTGTTGCATATATAATCATTGAGAGCACATTAGTGAAGTGATAAATGTTGCTACACCTCAGCTCCTGGAGACTGAGATTCAGCTCCAGCCAGTCTATTGTCTATAGAAAGACTGCCTGTTCTCCCTTTGTCTGGGTGGATTTATCCTCAAATATTGCAGTTTTCTTCCCATTAAAAACATCAAGGTTAGGTTAATTTGAGGCTCAATGTCTCATAGGATATAAAAAGTGTCCCTTGTAATGGGCTGCCACACCAACAGAATTAGATACTGCCCTGTGCCTGGATAGGCTTGGCTCTCCATAATCATGAATTAAATTTGGAAGGCATCAATAGTAAAATAATTTTAAAAAAATCACTTATTTAAGTCAATGTGTCTTTGAAATTTTGATTTAAAAGGTTGCAAAGAGCTATTGATTCTCTTAAAGCATTTTTGCTAATTACGTTACTAATGAAGAAATACCTGTGAGCTTCTGCCATTTCTTTCTCTTGCTGTTTTAGCTGCATTTTAAGAGTTTCGATTTCTTGCTTGAAGAGTTTAACAGTTTCAGGTTCCATGCCCTTGGTATTCATTTGTGCTGCTTTAAGTTTTTCAACTTCAGCCTTTAATTCTGTAAATATCACAAAAAGAATGTTAACTTGGAACACCAAAAATTATTTCTGAACATTTCTTTTCCTACATTATTCATGATTATTTCAATCCCATTCCAATATCCGAATTAAATGATGCCACAGAATGAAAAACAAGATCTATATATTTTACACTTCCAGTATTGATAACTCAGCAAATTATTCATAATTTAAAACACAACACTCAAAAAATGTAGTAACTGCAGTGATATTTCTTGGTAAAGAAAGAACAGATGTGTAAAACCACAAAAAAAAACAACCTAACATAAATCAAATATAAAATAGCATAAAATTATACATAATATTATGGTACTAAATAATTTCAATGCAAAGTAAATATGAAATAAAGTCTGAAGAAAAAGTAGCTTTTGGAAAAGCAGTAATGGCACCCTCTTGTGGTAGAATGCCATGCTAACAAAACATGAAATATTTACACAAAAACTGCAAAAATAAATACATGTACTGTATAGCAGACGTTATTTTAAATTTTTCTGACAGAGCAAGTAATTAGACCCTCACCTCTAATTAGTTTAGCATTGGTATCTTCATTCACTTTAGCATTATTGATGATCATACGAGCCTGTCTGGCATAACGAAGAGTGCTAAGAGTCTCCTCCACATTGCTTGCTGCTGGACTAATTGTGGCTATCATAGCTGTCTTGGAATTTCCACCAAGACTCTCTTTCAATAACCTATCACAAAAAATAAATCTTATTCATTTTCTGAATCCATCCATCAACTTAATGAACCTGCTTATTTCAAATATAGGGTCAAAGGGGGGCAACAGTATATCAGAGTAGCATCAGGAACAAAACAGGAAACAATTCTAGATGGGACATCAGTCCATTGCAGGGTATTTCCAACTATAATGTCACATTTATTCATACAGGACAAATTTAGAGTTACCAATCAACTTAACTTGTGTGTTATTAAGATGCGAGAAAAAACCTAAACACCCAGAGACAACCCACTGGCATGTGGTGAGAACATCCAGTCTCCACACTGACATTGGACATGTGAAGTAACAGCACTGACAACTGTATCAGCATAGCACCCCAGTATCAAACTGATTTGGATAAATGCAGCTTAGTGTAGCAGTCGCACTTTTAAAATGATTCTCTAGAGTTTAAAGATATTCGAAGGAATAAAAGAGCTGAACCAACAGTTGCAACATATGGTATTGTAGCCACCAACCATTGAGAAGTATCAAGGAATTGCACCAAATTAAACTTTCTTACCAAGTTAAAACTGACTCTCTGTAGGGAATAAAAACATTCTTTTTGGTTTGTGATTGTTCTGACAATGCAGAGATAACCTTTCCCAAGGTTAACAGAGATTTATTGATGCTCACACCTTCCTGTTGAAATAAGAACAATGAAACCACACTGGGTGCAATGGAGGAAGAAGGATTTACATACAGTAGAAAAGAATACACCCTGTACACAGAATACACATTTCACAGCTGAAGAAGTATTATGAGAACAGCTGTAAACTGATCAATTTTCTAAACTTTGACAAATGAATATCACAAAAATGACCTGTTTATACTGTACATGTTGACCAATTGCTTACTTCTTCTTTCTTTGCTCGAGTTATCCTACATGTTACAAGTTTTATGCTTGTTTCTTCTCTCAGACCTTTTGTAATTCATCACAAAATGACTTACAACTTCCATAACCAAATTGTCCCACAATTCTACACTTGGCTACCTATTTCTTTGTAAACCCTATACACTGTCTTTTCAGTGGTTTCCAGCTAAGTTTTGTATTAATCATACAACTACCTATAAAAGATACTTAGAAACATTTTAATGAAAAAATCAAAGTTATGAATGAAATACAGAAAAAATTGCAAGATACATAAGAAAACTACACTCTTTTTGGTCTATCAATTTTTTTATTTTTGATGTACAGTAAATGTTTTACTTGATTTTCTGGCCAATGTACAAATCTAAAACAAATATTCTGAGCCTTTTAATACAAATAGTTAAGTTACTGCTCTTTACAATATTGTTAACTTATCAAACAATGTTCTCAGACAATACCAGGGACAGATGAAAATATCTCTACTATACTTGTTTTTTTTTTTTTAATTACACTTCCTTGTCTATACAGAAGCTGGAAGAAGTATACAAATCTTTCCAAATAAATCCTTTTTGGTAAATTTCTAAATGACTGGAATAAATATCAGCTTTCAAAAATGTAATGTTCACTTTACTATGTTAAATTTAAACTAATTAACCATCAATAAAAATGCAAGAAAAACAAAGAAAAAATAACACTGAAGGAATTGTATTTAGCCTGCATGTGAATACTTGTTAAAAATTCTTTGAAGATCCATCACATTACTGAAGTTAACTTACTTACACAATAATGCAATTTTAGGTTTAGATATTAATTTGTAATCAAACTATAAAATATGTTCAGCATTTGTGATTCAGCAACTAATTGTTGATGGAAGAAATAATGTTTTTAGGCCCAATATACCAAAAACACTGTATGTGTACTCTACGAATGACAGCAGACAGTTACACAGTACATGGAAGAGATTTATGAGAGAAAACCATGTAGAACATCAGATGACAAAATACCTAAAATAACATAAGGGAAAATAATAACAAAACTCATAGTACATCTCAAAGCCAAACACGACCATAATGATTACCTTCAGTCTGTCACCAGAGGTCTGTGCTGTGGAGCAGCGCTCACTTCCTGCAAGGTCCACTAAGTTAATTCTGCTGGTGACTGAATGATCATGCTCTTCCCCTTCAACAAATTCAGTCTGTAAAAAGAAGGTCAGATATAGGTAATAACTAAAACCTCAAAAATTAACTTCAGTTTCTTTCTTGGTAAATTCTCCTGTGTATATGTTTCATATCATTCATTTTTGAAATTATGCCACTGAATATCAGTATTAACCCACAAATAGACCATAGTAAATAATTTTGTATGTTAATTTATTAATTCCTCCACAATCCAGTTACGGTCATATAGAGTATATAAAAATATTGTATATAAAGTTTAGTACCAAGCTGGCATTTCTCCTTTTTACTTTCTCGTATACATAGAATAAAGTATAAGAATCATGAAAAAAATTCAACCTCAAGATTTTGATGAATCTTGACATTTTACACCTCTCTGAGTCCGAAATACCATGTACTGTATACAGAAAGTATAGGAATCATTAAAAGAAATCGACCTTGAGATTCTGATGAAACTTAACATTTTAGACCTTCCTGAGTCCAAAAACACCATTTTTGACATTACGTCTGTCTGTCTGTGTGTAAACACGATAACTCGAAAATGCTTTGACCTAGGTCAATGAGATTTTGTACATCTAATTTATATCAAAAATAAGACATCCTGCTGACCTTTGGGGCACTTCCAGTAACCAGAAGTGGTACTTTACCAGAATAATTTCAAGAATTTTCACGTAAACTATGGTTATAATTACAGACAGATGATTCAAATTTTGTATAGATATTGTGGGGAACAGCCCGGACACAGACAGGTAGACAAGATGGTTTCACCACACACACGTTTATTATACATTATTTACAAGTTTGAAGTGCACATTACCCAGTGCCGCAGCACCAATCACCCCTTTAGTCCTGGCCACACAACACGATGCCTTCACAGTCTCTGGTCCACCTCCACTCCTCTCCACCGAGCTTCGTCCACTTCCACCCGACTCTTGCCATTGACTGGAGGGAGGTGGTCCCTTTTATACACCCCGGATGGACTCCAGGTGCTTCCCGAGGAGCCTCCGTTGACACACCCCCGTGTGGCGGAAGCTCTGGTTGTGTACCCAGAAGTCCTCCAGGTGTCCCCAATCCTCTTCCCTCCAGCACTTCCGGGTGTGGCGGAAGTGCTGAGGTCCAGGGCTCCCAAGGCATCGGGGCGCCCCCTGGTGGTGACCACGGGCCCCTACAGGGTTGAGCTTCCAAGCTCTGTACCCGTGGCCCCCAAAGCAACCAGGGTGGTCACCCCCTCGTGTTCTGGAGGAGGCACAAGCCCTCCTGGGCATCCCGGCCGGGCATGAACCCCAGCCAGGTGCCACAATATTTATAATGATAAAAAGCAAAGATATGAAATTTGCAAAATATGTTATTTAAACAACCATTTGAATTTTTTGTATCATAGAAATATAAATGTGTACACAATATTAAAAACTGCATTCAATATAATGCACACTCTTTCAATAACTATCATTAATTTTATTTTAATTTATACATCATCAGTTTAACAATAATGTGTAAACATTGAACATACCATGTAAATATAAAGATGTAATGGGAACAATAAGCTGCTACATCCCCGTCGTGTTCCTGATAATACATTTAATTTTATGATTTTAGCTCCCATTATGGGTTGCCACAGCGGATCATCTTCTTCCATATCCTTCTGTCCTCTGCATCTTGCTCTGTTACACCCATCACCTGCATGTCCTCTCTCACCACATCCATAAACCTTTGCTTAGGCCTTCCTCTTTTCCTCTTCCCTGGCAGCTCTATCCTTAGCATCCTTCTCCCAATATACCCAGCATCTCTCCTCTGCACATGTCCAAACCAATGCAATCTTGCCTCTCTGACTTTGTCTCCCAACCGTTCAACTTGAGCTGACCCTCTAATGTACTAATTTCTAATCCTGTCCATCCTTGTCACACCCAGTGCAAATCTTAGCATCTTTAAGACTGCTACCTCCAGCTTTGTCACCTGCTTTCTGGTCAGTGCCACCGTCTCCAACCCATATAACATAACTGGACTCACTACTGTCCTGTAGACATTCCCTTTCACTCTTGCTGATACCCATCTGTCACAAATCACTCCTGACACTCTTTTCTACCCATTCCACCCTGCCTGAACTCTCTTTTTCACCTCTCTTCCACAATCCCCATTACTCTGTACTGTTGATCCCAAGTATTTAAACTCATCCACCTTCGCCAAATCTACTCCCTGCATCCTCATCATTCCACTGACCTCCCTCTCATTTACACACATGTATTCTGTTTTGCTCCTACTGACCTTCATTCCTCTCCACTCTAGAGCATATCTCCACCTCTCCAGGGTCTCCTCAACCTGCTCCCTACTACTGCTACAGATCACAATGTCATCAGCAAACGTCATTGTCCACAGGGACTCCTGTCTAATCTCGTCTGTCAACCTGTCCATCAACATTGCAAATAAGAAAGGGCTCAGAGCCGATCCCTGATGTAATCCCACCTCCAACTTGAATCCATCCGTCACTCCTACCGCAGACCTCACCACCATCACACTTCCCTCGTATATATCCTGTACAACTCTTACGTACTTCTCAGCCACTCCCGACAATACAATACAATACCACAGCTCCTCTTGAGGCACCCTGTCATATGCTTTCTCCAGGTCCACAAAGACGCAATGCAACTCCTTCTGGCCTTCCCTAAACTTCTCCATCAACATCCTCAGAACAAACATTGCATCTGTGGTGCTCTTTCTTGGCATGAAACCATACAGCTGCTCACTAATCGTCACCTCACTTCTTAACCTAGCTTCCACTACTCTTTCCCATAACTTCATGCTGTGGCTCATCAATTTTATTCCCCTGTAGTTACTGAAGTCCTGCACATCCCCCTTATTCTTAAATATCGGCACCAGTACACTTCTTCTCCACTCCTCAGGCATCCTCTCACTTTCCAAGATTCCATTAAACAATCTGGTTAAAAACTCCACTGCCATCTCTCCTAAACACCTCCATGCTTCCATAGGTATGTCATCTGGACCAACGGCCTTTCCATTTTTCATCCTCTTCATAGCTGTCCTTACTTTCTCCTTGCTAATCCGTTGCACTTCCTGATTCACAAACAATTAGAATAACTCATCCCTATGAACTTATCAATTCTTTTCAGAGGTTGATTCCTATAGATCAGCAAAATCAATCTTACACATCCAGAATGTATAATTAATGTTGTTTTTGCCTGCATGTAGCACTTTGCATAAGTCTATATTAAACTTGATTTTACTTGAGTTTGCACAGTCCAGAGAATTGTCCCAGGTTTTCCAAGTTGTTTTCCCTCTCTTCTTATTTGTTCTTCTTCAAATTTTTCCTCATTGACTGGAGTCAAACTGGCAATTTTCCAGTCATTAGGATTTTATCTTACCTGAGGTAAAGTCTTAAATATGTGAAAAGGAGTGAAAGTAACCTCTTTCATTTATTTCAGTACTACTGGCAAAAACCTACTAGGCACAGGATTGATGCTAGTCTGTGTGTAACATACACAGTATTTCAGTTTATTTTTAACTTTTTCTTTTGTTCAAGAAATATGTATACTATTTTCAAAGTTTCTTTTTGCTTATAAACCTCCCCTGGGGCCTCATGTATAAATGGTGTGTATGCACAAAAATGTTGCGTAAGCCCGTTTCCACGCTCAAATCGCGATGTATAAAACCTAAACTTGGCATAAAGTCACGCACATTTCCACAGTAGCTCATACCCTGGCGTATGCAATTTCTCCTCTCAGTTTTCCAAACTGGCGGCACCCAGAGTCAAAGCAGTGCTACTGTTCCGGTGTGGTTTCCCTTTCTTTTCTAGATCCACATCCCTGAGGCGGCTTTATAAATACACTGAAATTAACCACATATTGTTTATTAGTTTAATACATCTGATTGTAATTAATTTGTAACAATATAATGGCCCATAGAATGGCCAAACTATTCTAAATAGTATAGCTGCTTTAGCGTTGTTACTCTCACTGCACCTTCTTCTTCTTTCAGCTGCTCCCATTAGGGGTTGCCAGAGCGGATCATCTTTTTCCATATTACTCTCACTGCACCACTCGGAATATTTACATCACTGTATCTGAGTAGGGAATCACAGCTCTATAGCAGATGATTGGAAAGAGAATTATCGGTATACAGCATCAAGCACACGCTGCCTCAGCCATGCTGTCTATTGAACTGCTCTCATACGGCAAACGCTTCAGAGCCTTTCCTCGTGGTTCAGAAACAGTTTCATCCCAAGAACTATAAATGTGCTCAATCAGTCCATCAAGTGCTCCTTGTAGAACGCTTTGTACTTATAAGTACAATTACCTCACTGTAAACTTGCGATACAGTTATAATATTGCACAACCTGAGCCACTTTATAAAGCGCGTATTTACATATGATGACGGTATCATTTTTAAGATGAAATGCAAGAAAATATGTTTATTATATTATACAGATAAAATGTTAACATCATTTAAATAATCTACATTGTTAATAATTAAACATGTGAGAACACGGTGCCGCAGCACTAGCGAGGAGCTGCCGCTCCATTCATGGATTGTTCCTGCCTCGCGCTGTATTCTTGCTGGGGCTGGCGCGATACTGGAAGGATAGATGGACAGAATAATTAAACATGTACTATGAAGATATTTCAATGTTCCTTAAAAGTTTTGAATAATCGGCGTTCTAAACTTACAGATGGCTTCACGTCTATTACAGAGCTGATTGTGTGGCGATTGGGTATTTGGAGAAAGAAAAGTAAGGACAGGAATTGGGGGTTAGTACGTCTGAAAGAGACAGTACTGCTGCAATAAATTATTTCATCGAAGGTTGCGCACGGCACAGCAAGCATCTTTCGTAAGGCAGGAACAATCACAGCACCACCGCGTTTCCATGTTTAATAACATGCTTTAACTCCTATCATCATGATAATGATATCAAGTATACATCTCAGTATTTTAATTATTCAGAGAGCTGTAATATCAAGAATGTAATGGATTCTGTGTCCTGTCGGAGGAAGAGAAAGCCCATTTAAGAAACATGTAGTGATTCACACACACAGAGCACATAGAAGATCGAATGCAAAACAAAGCATTTAACGTGCTACTTTAGTTACGATGGGATTTCAGAAACTAGTAAATTTAACGATTTTAAGATGAAGTTTATGATGTTCTACTTTAATGACAAAATAAACTACGTGATTAAAGTGGAAATTTCGAGATTAAAGTTGACATTTCGTGCTTTTTTCCCCACTGTGTGCCTATTTTTTTTCTCTGTACCCTAATAAGCTTTCATATGGACACTCAGACGGTTGGCTACTACTCGCCTTTTCACTATGACTTTGACATCTGACAACCTCTTTTATATTTCAGGCACTATGCGACTTTGTGAACTTGAGCTTTCGAGTTTCTCCGACACGCTATGTCACTCGATCAACTTCCTTTTGTTGATTATACCACTGTTTAAACCAACAAATAGGAAGTTTTTCCTTGCCTCCACTTGGTATTCGCTGAAATTCTTCTATTTTCCCCTGTGCTTTTGCCATTATCTTTTTACAGAAGGCTGAGCTTAAGGGCTATTTGTATTTATTTGCATATTCAAAGAGGCGTAATTCTGGGAGGAGTTGGGGCAGGACAGCAGGCGCGTGCACGTGTGTTACTTTTCACGCTGACCGGGATTTATGTAGCGGAAGAACATGGAAGTTGGTGTTCGCACAGATTTATGCATCTGGATTTTTTTGTGCATAAGAACATTTCCGCTTTTGTCCGTACGCCATGTTATAGTGTGAATTCTACGCACGGCGTTATACATGAGGCCCCTGGTGATTAAAATAGAGTAATAGGTAGTTTTGTTGGCATTTGTCATGGATTCCATTGCAACATCTTGGATGTTGTCCATTTTTCAAATGTCAATTGGCTTGCCAAAACCTCTTTTGAGGCTAGAAAGTCATTCTCTGTGATCTTACCAAATTCCTCATACAGAGTTCGTCTTTACTTCGCCATTCAGCTTTATCCCAAGCTCCACCTAAAATTCCTCAAGAGGCTTATTTCCTTTAATCTGACCCTCAATTTGTGCCCAACAGGTCCTTGGAATTCCACTATGAAAAACATGTACCACTTTTTGGGCACAGCTCATTGTAGCTCCCACCATTTATTGAGGTTATAAACAGGGCCTGGTGAAAGTCTTTATAACTGATGTGAGATATGATCCTCCTGAGGAAAGAGTTATTTCATCAAAAATATCTCCTGTGTGGCAAATCCAGAATAAGGCTAAGAATAGTGGTGAGACTATCTGTATCTGACCAACATTCTTCAGCTTCCAGAACCACTTCTGGCACTTTTGTCACTGGTTAGGAGACATTACATGTTACAAGAACCAGGTTCAATCATAAAGGTCTCATCCCTCCAAAACTGTCCCATTCACGCTCCTTACCTGAATTGTTTTGCACCTAAACTCATCTATCAACTTTCAAATGGTGATCCAACATGATGACTCTATGTGGCATATTTGGGCTGAACCTACACATACCGGGAAACAACACCCCTTTGCTTGGCTTCAGGAGTGTGTCCTGGTGTAGCCTTAATTATACCATTCTGTCACAATACATAAGAGAAGAACTGAAACCAAAGACTTATTTCATCTATGTCTTCACACGGTCTCATCACTTAAGAACACTTCAATGTATCTAGCAATTACAAAAACAGGCAGCCTTTTTTGCCAAATGGATCTAAGAAGATCCTATTATCAATAAACACTCACCTTAGTCTGAGTCATGACAAGAGTAAAGACAGAATGAGACCTTGAGCTCTTGTCATTCATTCCTGTAGCTGCTGTGGCTCGTTGTTTATTGCCAAGTTCAAGCCAACTCTGGAAAAAAATGTAGCCATGGAAAATGTCAGGAATCAGTATCTTTTCACAGTGAAAAAATATGGGCTCGGGATAAGTTTAAACACTTACTTGTATATCGGCATATGAGGTGACAACGTTCCTAGAACAAGAAATTACCAGCATTTAATTTTAAGCCAATGTTAATTTTCTTCGGAAAGCAAACCAAAATTAAAAATTTTAGTATCACTCACAACAATGAGGTATACATTATAAATAACATAGATGTTAGGTTTTATCAAATTAGATAGCATTCTTTTCTGAAAATTAAGAGAATATCAATTCCCAGGTAAAGTATTTCTTAAACGCAGTTCCATACTGCCACATTTTAAAAAAAACAGCACAAAGAGTATTTCCACCACCTTTTATAGTAATTAAAGGATATGTAACAAAAGTGCAGTGTTCAGTCTAATGTTTTTCCTTCTGATGTCAAGGAAGATGCTTTGCAATTCCACTACTTGCCAGTAAAGGTCACTGTATCTTTTTATTTTTTGAATATTTTATTGATTTAAGGCCTGCATTACAATACATAAATTTAAAAAAATTGTAAGATGTACAGCACCAAAGTCACATTAGATGTGTTCTTCCCCACCTCTTCAGACAGTAGAGAAAAAAATGATTTAATAGAATGCAACTAGTAAAAGATATTGAAACAAAAGTCCCCTTCCTTAATAAACAGCTTAGGCACATACCATTCAGGCTCTGTATGTACAGATCAACAGTTATATTTACATCATGGGCATTACATCAAGTCTTATCAATATGTGCAATGAAATACACCAAGGTGGCATCTTGCCTCCTCTCCTGTTCATGATTTTCATTGACAGGATATCAAGGGACAGCAAAGAAATTAACAGTAACCAGTTTTGGAACAAAACTACTGCATCTATGCCATTTGCTTATAGTGTTGTACTTCAACTTCATCATACTGTGATCTCCAGTGCATAATGTAATGGTTTGGAGCCAAGTGTGATGCAGCTTGGATAATAATCAGCACCCACTGAGATCAAGATCCTCTCCTGGAGAAGAGTGGTATGTTCTCTCCAAGTAAGTGGTAAGAAGCTGCTTGATGTGGAAGAATTCAAGTCATGAGTAAAGGTAGTGTTGATCATGAGACCAACCAACAGATTGCTGCAGTGGCAACAGTTTTGTGGGTTTTGTACCACACTATCGTGGTAAGCCTGGAGCTAAGTCCAAGAAAATGTTTTCCACTCATCTCCATCCTCACTTATAAACATGGAAACACACGCTCTGGGTAGTTACTAAAAGAATAAGTGGCCAAAATGAGATTGCTGTGTGGGGTTACTGGGTTCACTCCCTGTGATTCAAGTAGAATCTTATTAATAAAGTTTGCACTGTTGCTTCTCTAAATTGAGACAATCCAGTTGAGGTGGTTTGGATATACAATAAGAATGTCCCCTTGCCATTGTGGGACTGTGGGGGAAGAAATTCATGAAAATAGGGCTGCCTGATCAGCTCGGCTGGGTATATTGCTACCAGCGCAGGCAGGGAAAAATTATGATTGATAATCTTAAGTAAAATAGAAATTCTTTTTTCATTTTTTTAATGTAGGTTGGTTAGGATTCTTCTAATTGAACAACTTTTAGCTACACTCAGGTGGTTCGTCATGTGGTGGATGTGGCGACATGCTATCAGCGCATGATCCTGACCAAAAACAGTTTCAAGCCAAAATGACTTTAAAAAAAATCCCTAAACAGTATAATTATAATGCTGCTTTGTAATACACATATCAAAAATAATTTTTGAAGTTAAATAAAAATGGAAACCACGATAAACCATATTAAAAAATAAAGTATGTGTGAAAGATGACCTTTCAAAATATAACATATTATATATATAGTGTCACACACGTGCGCATGGGAGGCAGCTAAAGGGCTTGAGTGACGGCAGTTCTGAGGCATGCCGGGAGGTGGCAGAGTGCACTGACTCTTTTTCTCTTTCCTGTAGACCATTCCCGGGAGATTCCATCTGGCTCTCTTGACGTCACTTCCGGGACCGAGCCAATGGAAGGAGACCTTACCGGCTCCGGCCCCTGTGATGTCACGTCCGGGCTCGAACCAATGGCTAAAGAACATGGGCCTGATCCTTATGACCTCACTTCCTGTCTTCCCTTTTAAAAGCCTGCCCCTTTTCCCTATTTCCTCAGTCTTGTTTTGGACTCAGTTGTATGCACATCAGTGCTGTTTATTTGATAAAAAAACGACTTTGCAGCCAGGATACCATATTATACGGGTGGCTGCCCCAAACCTTTATCTGAGTATGTCTCGTTATTGTGACAATATATATATATGGCATAAGTATCAAATTTACCAAAACCATACCTCCAAATAATTAAATAATAAAAATCAGTATTTAATAATCAAGTCTTTCAAGTAATCAACCAATCTATCTGGTTCAGAGAGTCAGCAGAAGATGGCAAATTAGTGCAGTCTAAGTTCAGTTTCCATTTTTTCAGTGTCATCATGGACAACTGCAGTCTTTTTCACAGCAGATACCATTCCAGAAGTACCAGAAAAGCATACACTAAACCCAAGCTTACTATATCTTCTGCCTCTCAGGAAACAAAAACAAAACATAATGTTTGCTCCCATGATCCTCTACTCTCTGCATAACAGACAGTTGAAAACCTTATCAAGTGTAATGGCAGAACAGTACACATGTATCAAAATTCACTCTGCACTTTTCTTCTGTTTACAAACTAATTAGGTTTTTGTTGGTGAATTTTATGTATAAATTCTGTGTCCGTACTATATAATAGACATTTCCATAGTGGGGTGTGTTACATATATTAATATGCTTTGTTTGATTTTAAATACATAGCACTATGTCAAAATTGCATTAGAGTTTCTAATTAAATTTATGCTTTTCAACAAAATGCAAGTACGAAAAAATTTTTCCTAGTACTGAGATAATCTGCAGAGCAAAAAGAAGTGACCAGCATTATCCACTGAAGGATCATGGGAAGTCAAACCCCATTCTTATAGCACTGGACACAAAGCAGGATCCAGTCCTAAAGAACTATCAATTCATATGTGGGTCACACTGATACTTACGTCCAAATGTATTCATATATCCAGCCCTACAGGGCTATCACTTCATATGTGGGGAACACTGATTACTTATGTCCAAATGTATTCATATATCAGTTCAACTTTGAGTTGTTAAACAACTTAATCTGTTTTAGGGATGTGATTCGTTATATTGTGTTTTGAAAGTACAAAGTAAGCCTATGCAATCTATTGGGAAAGAATCATTTTCGTTCAAAGACACTTCATAAGTTTAACTTACGTTGATAGATCTGCCACATAAGGCCCAAAGACTGGATGCTCTCTAACACGAAGCTACAAAGAAAAAAAAAATATTTATGCAAAAATATATTTTTACTTCTGCAGCACTTGTTCAGAGATGCAAAGTTTGAACTCCTACTTTTAGCAAAAACTATATATATATATATATATTATATATATATATAAACAAACTTTTAACTATAATGTCAACAAGTCAAAAATAAATAATCTGTATATTGGACTTACTGGTTGCTTCTTTTGTCCACTTTCATCCTTCACAACCAGCAAATCATGAATTTTTTCATTATAGACTTCAAAGTAGCTCATTTCAAGATTAACAGAAACCTAATCAGAAAGAGAGGAAATTTCAAAATTAACCTTTTTTATGCATCATAACTACAGTAATTCTTATATTTATGACCAAACGTTCTGTTTTGAAAATACATAAAATAATAAATCTCAAACCCATGTATTCTGGTGTAGGGTCACAGAGTGAAGCCTATAATGGTGGCACTGAGTGCAAAGAACCTGTCTGGGACAGGCTGCAGTCCTGTATACACCCACAAAAATCCTGTTTAGAGTCACCAATTAAACTAAAACAACATGTGTTTGGAGATGTGGGAAGAACCCCAGAGTACACAGAGGGAAACATATGAACACATGGAGAGAATGTGCCAACTCCAAACATACACAATTGAATGAACCATTCAAACACTGGATGCTAGATTGAAGCAGAAGCACCAAACATTGCGCTACCATGCTACCCTAAGAAAATGCACATAAAAGTAAATCTGTCTAACAGTCTGAATTATGGAACCAATAATAATTCACAACCACATGAAAAAAATAGACAAACAAAGGTAAAGAAAAGGTAAAATCTGAATGTTTTCAGTATAGATCTAAAACAATAAACAAAATAAAGCAGTCCTCTTTACTGAAACATCTGAGCTTTAAATAAAAAAATAAATAAAACTTTATATTGATATTTTCTCATAACAGTGTGAAAAAGCAGCAAAGTGGCTTTATATTATATTTATAGAGAAACATAAAAAGGAAAATTACTTGTTTAGTATTGGAGTTTTTCATTCTGCCAAACAAGTTTTCACAAAAGCGTGGAGTCACTCCTTCTTCGTCAGTGAAACCCATCATTCTGTATTTGACAATAATCAAAATTAATAGAAGATATCCGGTCATTGGATACAAAAGTATATGACCCCTTAAAACAGCTTATTATAACACCACAGACATAAAAATGAATTGCTACACACTGAGAACTCTGCAATAAGTTTGAAGACCTTTATCATATTCCTCCAATCCCATCAACTTTCATCTACACAATCACCAAACACTGGAAAACCATTTGGTAAAGTGGAAATACAATCTTGGTATGCTGGGTTGAAATGCGGTTTTCTGAATTGAAATGTGGTTTTCTTTTAGCTTTAACTAAATGTTTTCATACTGTTTCCTATATATGTACTACATGTTTATGTACTTTAAAATGTAATTTAAATATCACTTGAGTGTATGTGTATATGTTTCTGCACTTATTTTGGTTTCATGTTATTTTGCCTTAAGAAATTATTTTACCTTAACTACACCATAAATGTATATATCAGCATTGCTCTGCTGTGGTGAACAAAGTACACCATATCTAAATTAACTCACTGAATTGTACTACAAGAACATGCTGAACAATTTCTGCTTGAATTTTTCATAAAAGACCGCTCTGCCTTTATCAGCTAAAATCTGTGAGGCTAAGGCTAGGAACCAAAGACTTACGTGTAAGACTTTCCAGAACCAGTCTGGCCGTATGCAAAGATGCAGGTGTTATATCCTTCAAATGCCCAGTTCAACAGAGGTTGAGCCAACTTTTCATACACAGTGCTCTGACTTGCAAAATTTGGATGGGACTTATCAAAAGAATAAAAAGACAAATCATAAACAAAGGAATGGGATTGTTTAGAGTCTGGATGATGAACAATGATCTCCTCTCCTTCAACGAAAATCACCTGCTTGGCACTTTCCATCTTCTCTCTATTAAATAACAGAAATATGTTTAGTTAATAACTGTATCTTAAAAATAATTTCACTCATTACAGACCTTTTTATTAGTGCAGTGAATCTATATAAAATTGGACCGTGTTCTAGAATAAAAGGATTGTGGTCTTAATAATGGAAGGAGTGTGTGTGCAGCACGAATCCAGTGAGTAAAGCTTCTTAGCATATTGCTCTAAAGAGATGGGCCACCCAAAATACAGACTCCATTAAAAGTTCAGCCAAGACCATACAGGAACTGACCCAAAAAAGGGATACCAAGACCTAACCATAGAGTCAGCTGTGGGAGTACTGGCCTGGCCAAACCGCCCATATAACCAGGACAGGTTCAGCCTGAGGAATTTGTATAAAATGTTGTGTGGGCCCACAAACCCACAAGAAGAAGGGATGGGACTATATGTATTGCAAGTTTAGTAATAGATACAAACAGAACAAATTTAAACTAAACTAGATTTTAGTAATAAAAAATGGCTTTTCCAAAATGAAAACAAATGAAAGAGTTTGAGCAGGGGTCAATCCAGAAAACAACTGAGGGACTGACTCTGTCGACGACAGGAATGTCCATAATCAGTTGGAGGTAACAAAGTATAATCTGCCCCAGCCTTTCAAATAGTAAAATGGTTTACTTAACATGAGATAGAGCTGGTAAACATTCAATAAACTATATTTGAACTATATTATCTATTCTCACATAAGTGCAGGTGTATTAGTGTGGCATACTGCATCATGCCATTGATACAAAAAACAACTTTGTAGCACATGGACATTTGGGCATTGTGTGTGCTGTAATTTAGATTAATTTTTAGATGCACGTTTTTTTTGGTTGAATACTTACCGGTTATTAAAAGGTCTCACTCTTACAGCAACTGTGACTGCACTGTTTTCTGTCTTCAGATTGTCACGGGCAACAGTTCTGGTCTGCTGGGACACATCTTCATTAACTAGAACTCCTTTTCCAGGTGTGCCTTGACTAGACGTTATCATGTCTCTGCCCTGAGTCAATGAATTCCATCCAGCAGTTCTCTTACTTTGAGTAGTTTCTTGAAGACAGGGTCCAAAGTTTTTAGCTAGGGTTTTAACTGGGACTCGGTCATTTTGAGAAGGAGTGCGAGACTTGGAATGGAGAATCGCACTCTGTCTATTAGCCTTGCCTGGTGTTCTTGATCTCTCTATACTTCTGGAATTCAGATTGGTCCCTTTATCAGAATTCTGTTTGGATATTTTTTCATTTGTCTCTTTAGCATTTGGCGTTGCAACTGTTGTTTTTTTTGCAGGTGTTGAGAAAACTCTAACAATACTTTCAATTTTGCATTTTTCACCATTTTCCATACCCAAGTCTGTGATAACTGCCCGAGACATTTTTAATGCTTTTTCCTCTCTGGGCTCACGTGAATTGCTATCCACTCGAAGAGCAGCTCTATTTACTATACCCTTAATTGATGGACCCTGAAAGCTTCCTGAGCGTTGTACCAAAACACTGCTGATCTGCACACCTGAATTTGTTGTAGCCGCCAACTTACTCTTTGCTGGCTGTACCAAATTTGAAATCTCATTAGGTTTGTCATTGGTTACTTCCTCTTTACCTTCATTGGTTTTGTCTGTAAAACCCATCCTTGTTCTTCGTTGCAGACTCAATTTTTTTTCTGGCACTTTAATTTCATTTTCAGAAGTCACATCCATGCAAACTGGGGCACCTTTGCTCCCCATTTTCCTTTTCTGCAGCATCAATCTCTCTTCTACCTTGGGTTTTTCAACTGTTACACCCAACTTCTTAGTGGCTGAAATTACATAGGTCGTATTCATTTCTTTCTGTGTTGATTCAGTATGTTTGAAAGACTCCGGCTGCTGATATTGGGTAACAGACATATCTTTGTTTTCTTTACATATGTCGGTCAACTGATTCATTTTGGGAAGCTCAACACGCTTAAAGATCGCTGTGTGATTTCTAGTTGGAGTAGCATTGATGGACATATCTTATTTTTCGTTATCTGCAACAAGGTGTAATTAAAACTTAAGCAATCAGAGTTCATGAATTTTTCTCATCTGCATGCTAATTGTAAAACACTGCAAAATACATAACAATCCCTAGAAAAAGAAAAGAGGTAAAAAAAAATTTAGAGCAGTAGATCATAAACTTAAACAAAATGATGTTCTACTTAATTAAATTCAAATAAGTTTACAGCAAATTAAAACTTCAGCATAATAAATTATTCTATCAGCTCACCCAAATAAACTAATACACTTTGCTCTAATTTATTGGCTTGAGGTTAGAATTTTCACTTCAAGTTATAATGGCCATTATAACTTGTGTTGCATTATCATATGCATCCGAATATAAAAGTTAAATGCTTTCAGATATAAGATTACCTAACCTGCACATCTCTGAGTGTTGACAATTCCCAATTGTAAATTGATCACTGTGCGAGAGGGGGTGTCTACATGAGTGGCCCTGCAGTGAACTGGCACCCAGTCCAGGATGTTTCCTGCCTTGTGCCTAATGCTGTCAGGACAGACCCTGCCACCCCGTGACTCTGAATTGAATTAAATGGCTTTGGGAACGTTAAGTCCATCTTTAAATAAAATTTACCTTTAATTGTACTTTTTTCAAAGTTTTCTTTATGTTAAATACCAGCTGAAATTATTGGAATACAACTTAGAGCAACTTAATAGACCTTTTTGTGTCTAAGTGTGCTGGAATGGGATTGTTTCAAGTTCATCTCCTCAACTGTTAAGTAGCACTGCCCACTGAAATTTAACAAATGCAATTTCCATTTAAGCTAATGTATAACTACTTGTAAATGTGAAAGCCAGTAAAAATATTTTTGTACCAGCAGCATAATGTTATTATCCCTGCAGTAACACAGACAGTCTGGCTCTGCAAGTATTAAACATCTATTATTATTTAACTAGTTTTCTTCTAAAATATCATGCATTGAAAGATCAGATATTTGATACTTTTACTGTGAATTACATTGTTTTACTTTATAAAGCAACTACTGATGGTATGCCACAAGAAGGGTGGTCTATAAATTACAGACTGATTGACTGACAGATTGATGTATACAGTGGAAAGCCAAATATTATTGAATGGTACAAGAAAGAATATTTTTCAAGGTAATTTCTTTATCTAACAGTACAACGATAAAGAACCCTAAATATGACAGAATTAATCTAAATATTTTACAACCCAATTATCCAATTCCAAATTGCAGGGTCTGTAACAGAAAAATAAAACGTATTCTTGCTTGTTTTATTATTTCTGTGTGAATTTGTTTTGGGTGTGTTTGTTCTGTTTAACTAAAATATACTGCACCCCGTACATTACCAAGAGAGTGGTGAGATGAATACAATTAATACTTTTTACTTTGTTTTCAATAAAATCTTATATATAAGATGATACCCTTTAGATATAGTATATATCAATCACCTTTAATCTGTTTAACTATTTTGGGAGCTTTACAAATACAAAGACTGAGCAATGTTAAGATTCTGGTATTTATCGGTACGCTTATTGGTGTAAACTAATGAGCTTCTTGACTCTGTTATGCAAATCATCTTAAATTAACTTACTTAAGGTCACTGCTTTGTTATATTTCTCAGTCCTGTCATAGAGAACTCGCCTGTTAAAATGACAGGTCTCCAGCAAGCTTGTGTAATAAAGCAGATGAGGCTATATGTAACTCAAGTTTTATTATTCTTTATTTAAGTTCCAATTTAAAGTACACCAGTTAATCTAACAAGTAGATCTTCTGGATGGGAAATTACCAAATATCACCCTGAAGATTACTCCAAATCTGTATCAAGACAGTTCTTATAATACTGTGTTAAAACAGAAAGCACACCAAATATAATTGACTACATTCATCCTAATCCCAGTTTCAACTACTTTATTCAGTTTCATGGTAATGTTAAAAAAATGACACTGACTGAGCAATATGTAAATGCACTGGCTGTATGTATATTATTCAATTTTTAGGTCATGCCTTATAAAAATAAGGCATGGTTTGTGGAATAGACTAATGGCTGAGAGGCTGGGCATGTGACCACAAGTCTAGTGCTGGCTAGAAATGATCATTAATGTACTAAATATATAATTATTTCCAAAAGCAGAAGTTTTCAATCAAGAGTTATATTCAGGGCCAAAGTAATTGTTAATGGCATTAATGAGAAGGGAGAAGTAAAGTTATCATCCTCTAAAAGGATGGTCTGGAAAACATTTGCAGTATAGCTGTTCTGAACCTATCCATATTACACTGAATCTTTTATTTATATATATATATATATATATATATATATATACAGTGCATCCGGAAAGTATTCACAGCGCATCACTTTTTCCACATTTTGTTATGTTACAGCCTTATTCCAAAATGGATTAAATTCATTTTTTTCCTCAGAATTCTACACACAACACCCCATAATGACAACGTGAAAAAAGTTTACTTGAGGTTTTTGCAAAGTTATTAAAAATAAAAAAAATTGAGAAAGCACATGTCCATAAGTATTCACAGCCTTTGCCATGAAGCTCAAAATTGAGCTCAGGTGCATCCTGTTTCCCCTGATCATCCTTGAGATGTTTCTGCAGCTTCATTGGAGTCCACCTTGTGGTAAATTCAGTTGACTGGACATGATTTGGAAAGGCACACACCTGTCTATAGAAGGTCCCACAGTTGACAGTTCATGTCAGAGCACAAACCAAGCATGAAGTCAAAGGAATTGTCTGTAGACATCCGAGACAGGATTTTCTCGAGGCACAAATCTTGGGAAGGTTACAGAAAAATTTCTGCTGCTTTGAAGGTCCCAATGAGCACAGTGGCCTCCATCATCCGTAAGTGGAAGAAGTTCGAAACCACCAGGACTCTTCCTACAGATGGCCGGCCATCTAAACTGATCGATCGGGGGAGAAGGGCCTTAGTCAGGGAGGTGACCAAGAACCCGATGGTCACTCTGTCAGACCTCCAGAGGTCCTCTGTGGAGAGAGGAGAACCTTCCAGAAGGACAACCATCTCTGCAGCAATCCACCAATCAGGCCTGTATGGTAGAGTGGCCAGACAGAAGCCACTCCTTAGTAAAGGGCACATGGCAGCCTGCCTGGAGTTTGCCAAAAGGCACCTGAGGGACTCTCAGACCATGAGAAAGAAAATTATCTGGTCTGATGTGACAAAGATTGAACTCTTTGGTGTGAATGCCAGGCGTCACGTTTGGAGGAAACCAGGCACTGCTCATCACCAGGCCAATACCATCTCTACAGTGAAGCATGGTGGTGGCAGCATCATGCTGTGGGGATGTTTTTCAGTGGCAGGAACTGGGAGACTAGTCAGGATAAAGGGAAAGATGACTACAGCAATGTACAGAGACATCCTGGATGAAAACCTGCTCCAGAGCGCTCTTGACCTCAGACTGGGGTGACGGTTTATCTTTCAGCAGGACAACGACCCTAAGCACACAGCCAAGATATCAAAGGAGTGGCTTCAGGACAACTCTGTGAATGTCCTTGAATGGCCCTGCCAGATCCCAGACTTGAATCCGATTGAACATCTCTGGAGAGATCTTAAAATGGCTGTGCACCGACGCTTCCCATCCAACCTGATGGAGCTTGAGAGGTGCTGCAAAGAGGAATGGGTGAAACTGGCCAAGGATAGGTGTGCCAAGCTTGTGGCATCATATTCAAAAAGACTTGAGGCTGGAATTGCTGCCAAAGGTGCATCGACAAAGTACTGAGCAAAGGCTGTGAATACTTATGGACATGGGATTTCTCAGTTTTTTTATTTTTAATAAATTTGCAAAAACCTCAAGTAAACTTTTTTCACATTGTCATTATGGGGTGTTGTGTGTAGAATTCTGAGGAAAAAAATGAATTTAATCCATTTTGGAATAAGGCTGTAACATAACAAAATGTGGGAAAAGTGATGCGCTGTGAATACTTTCCGGATGCACTGTATATATACAGTATATATATATATATATATATATATATATATATATATATATATATTATATTATATATATATTTGCAGCTGGAGATCCACAAAGGGAGAAAAAATGAATCACGTATCATAAAGTAGTTTTTATTCCTGAGCTTTCAACCCCTGCCAGGGGTCTTCATCAGAGGAGAATACTTAGACTTACAAGAATCGAAGGCAATATATAGCAAAAAATTATGTGGGGTAGAGGTGGCTAAGTCAGTGTGATCGGGTGGTGGTGGGGGGGGGGTTCTTATTGGGTGTTAAGTCTTGTTTATTATGAAAATCTTCTTCTTAAGTTTGCATATACTGGATTTTTGTCCAAGTGTCTGTTGATGGCGTTCTCATTTGATAACCAAGATTCGGCCACCTCTCTGGCACTTTTAGTACTGGCCTTGAATTTTACTTGTACATTGTCCCAGTTAAATGTATGTCCTGTTGATTTAGTATGTGTATAGATCAATGATAGTGAGTCCTTTCTTTTGACAGCATTTCGATGTTCCTGTATACGTGTTGCGATTCTTTTTGAAGTTTGTCCTATGTATACCGCTGAGCAAGAACTGCATGGAATGCTATAACCCCTGGCAGGGTGATACGTGATTCATTTTTTCTCCCTTTGTGGATCTCCAGCTGCAAATATGTAAACCGTATCACAGACCTTCTCTTCCATATTATATATATATATATATATATATATATATATATATATATATATATATATATATATATATACACACACACACACACACACACACACACATACACACCCACACACACATACAGTACATACATTAAAATGCATAGTGCATGGAGATTGCCTTTTTCAGATCTATACTTTCATTCACTTACAGAATACATTTAAATATTGTTGTTATTAACTGTTTACATAAGTTAAAAATATGCAGATAATTCATCAAGTTATAAACTTGTGTCCAGTTTAATGATTTGTATTTTGGTCCGAAATGCAGTAAAAATGTTTCTTTAAAGCCACAAAAAATGTACAAAGAAGAGGAAACCATTCTGTAGTGTTAGTTTTTCTAGCATAGCTTAAATCAAAGAATCTTAAGTCTAGTTACTAATTACAAAGGCAATATAAAGTAACATACTGGACTTCAAAAAATAAGGCTTCTAGTTCAAAGCCTCTGACGCACTGCACCTCCATGAGAAAGTCACTCAACAAGGCCATGTTCCAAATGTGAAACCATTTGTAAGGTTTGAATTTTGGTGTGGGGTTGCAGTATTTGCTCCAGTTTACATAATAAAGCAGGAAAAACCCACTTATCTTTGAAGGCAAAAAAATACACTTTTGCTATTGCCAATTTTATCCCACTATGGAAATAGTTCAGAAATTAAAATACTTGATTTATGCATGCTTTGATATGTAAGCAATCAACTGGGAATTGTCATCATCGTTATTTTAAATGGGGATTTCCTGATGTAGGACAAGTGTTAGTAAGTCCTTAGTGTTTTGTTTTTATTTATACACAATATACATACTGTATATACACACACACATATAATTATATATATATATATATATTACACAGTATATATATACACACACACACACACACACACACACACACATACTTCCCTTACTTTCTGTTTATAATGCTTCTTTGAGTTCTATGTGACACATTTTTGTGACATGTTCCCATTTCTGATCAATAATAAGAAGTTGATTAAAAAAGTAAAAAAAAATAAAAAATAAAAAAACTAGCTAACGTCTTCATCATATATTGACACAAACATACTGTAAATCACACAACAGTAAACATCATAAACTTAGTAACCTAAACAAAGTAACATATTGACAGAAACATCTTAATCGTGTGTTGTTTAACAACTTAACAGAAAATGCCAGTGAATTTTTTTTAAAAACAATGTAGTTATGTGTACATCGTTAGATAAATCCTAGTCACCTTAATCATATTACTATCTACAGCTCCAACAATGAAATAAGGTCAAGAAAAAATAAAATCCCCCCAATTTGATTTTACTTGGGGAAACCCACAAATGACATTCAGGCCCTTGTTTAGTTAATTTGCTTTATTTTTAAATGCTACCAATACAAAAGAATTGTTTTTTTCATACTTGCTATCAGTAAACATATAATACATACTGTATAATAAATGATATACGTAATAAATGATACTGTACCATAATTACCACAACTAATACCAAATCATTCATTATAGTAAAATCTATACTTTTCAGAAGTCCTTCACTATGCATCATCCTCTAAACAGTCTTGGGTGATGGTACCTGCCAAATTTAGAAATGGATGAATAACATTCATATTTCCTAGTTCCTTTAAAGATACTGTCCATGTTAACAAGGATGAGTTTTTTATTAATATCCTATTGCAATATCCAAAACAGGACACTGCAAAAATAAAATACAAATATTATGCTTAATCATAAAAAAAAATAAAAAAAAAAAATTAAGAAAAAAGTACACATTCAAAACAGCATTACACAAAATTATCGAAACCCATGTACCGTAATTCAATTCAGGGTTGCAAGACATCAGAGACTATGCCATCACCAATAAGCACAAGGCAAGAAACAACCTTAGACAAGGCAGTTGTCCATCACAGCGCAAAACGCATACACAGCCGTAGGCATAATCATACAGGGGCCAAATTACAATTATTAATTAAACTAATTTACACATTTCTAGTGATACTAGAAAGAAAATCCAAAGACTTAAAGAAAACTCCACACTAGCACTGGGAGAACAAGCAGGATCCACATGTACAACAATTAGGACTCAGTGCTACCGTCCCCATTAACAGCATATGTCAAATTAATTTTTTTTCCAAAAAGATGTAAAGGCCCACAGCTATACGATGAGAGAGTGATAAAATAATGCCTTAATTGTTGATGACCTTTAAACAAGAAACATTTTCATCTTTAGCCTTTCTGATAGAGTGCGTACTTATTATCCAAAAAACACTCTTTAGAAAATTGAAACTGGGCTTACATTGGATATCACTACACAATACGTGAACACTACAACTGGATCCACCGTTAGCTAAGTTATGTTACTTGCCTACCATTTAGTTCTGTCGTTTGTTTTACAAAACAGTGTATCCCTGGAAAAATAACAACTAATCATAAACGTGTACCAGTCCGTCACAAAGGTCTCACTCACTGTTTAGATGTTAAGATCATGTTAACCTGCAAGGTACTTTGAGTGTGGGAAGAATAAGCTGTTACCCGAAGAAAACACCAAGTGACCCAGACGGGGAGTGAACACATGTGTATGGAACTGCAAGACAACATTACTAACCACTACGCCACCGTGTAGCACCCACGATAAACCATTGAGACCAAGCATATTTGAACAACATGTTGTAAAGTGCAGTTTCATAAAAAAAACCGATACGTCAGCGCGCACTGAATTCGCTATGCAATGGCAAAAAATGTCAATAATGCTTCGACGTCCTTTTACGTTGTATACACGTTGCTTACATTAGACAGTTGTCATTCATTAGTGAACACTTACATTAAATGGATCTGGTCCTGGCACGCTACTGGGCTAACGTCTCCACGCGCTGCAAAAAAAGCGATCTCTATCATTTACACATTTATGTTTGGTTCGTTGCTAAACAAAAAAAGTACCTTTGCTTTGAGCCTTCTTCTGTAACGCCCGAAAACCTACAGTTACCAAATGAGTTAGAAAATATTATATTTCCTAGGCGTTCACGGCACCTTGCCATTATCGACCCGCCTCCAACTTTCGAAATGCGCCCACACTTGTGATTGGATAGAGCGACAGTACGTCATTACATTGCGACTCAAAGAATCCCAATACCGTTTCCGTAAACAAAACCGAACTATAGCGTGACTGTCTCGCGTTTAAAATATTATTTGCTTATAGGCTTAGTTAAGTAGAATATGTATGTGGTATTGTTATTATTAGATCTCTCGTCTTTGAAGCGAATCCATTTTTCTTCCAATTAATTTCTGTTGGACTTTACAGACTGAACCCGGGCTCAGGACAGCAAATGGCCCTTAACGAGGAGGTTTTGCTAAGATGGTATCTCAATGCACAAATAGCATTCGTACTCTTTTCAATATCTTCTTTTCGCTCTAGAATTAGCTGGTGTCGGGGATGACTCCACCCCAGTCACCATAGTGGCAAAGCAGACCAATCTTCAACTCAGAATTCATTCCTTAAAAATACATATATACACACACACTACCAGTGAAAAATCTGGACACACCCAGAAATTTTCATGTTTTCGCAGTAGTTGATGGCTTTTTAATGAAGTTATCATTAAAATGATTTAAATATATACCTAATAATTACTAATGTTTTAAATGGCTATTACTGCTTTAAATAACTTATTTTTAATTTATTATTCACATTGGACAGCAAAGCCCTATTTTCAGCAGCCATTCCTTTACTGCTCTAATGGTCAACTCCCTTACTTATCCGTAATTAGACTTGTTTAATACTATTTGGTTATTAGAGAACGTTTTCCAATTTAATTAGCGCGCTGAAACCTGTTATTCTGTTTACATGTATTGCAAGATACTCATTGTAAAGATCAGTTCTGGGTTCTAATGTAGTCAAAATGAAAGAAACCGCTTTGTCAAGGAACGTGCTTATTATTGTTTTTTGTGTGATTTTCTTTTTTTTTTGGCAAAACGATTGTCAATACACTGAAGATTTCCTGCAATGGTGTCTGTGATTGTCTGGGGAGTAGAGGTCAAACTGGATCTAACCAGGATAGAATATGAGGATAAATAATATATTTGTGTCTGTAGTTTAAGAAACAAACTCCTTACAGGTACTCCAGTTCCTTCTACCTTAAATACAAGTAACTTACCAGTGTCCTCTTCAACAAAGAAAAGATCAGTCCAAGATGCTGGCCTAAGAGGCAGAGTTTCAAAGGAAAAAGCTATGTATGAAACTGCCAAGTAAAAAGAAAAGATTGTGTAAACCTTGGACGGAAGATGTCTTAGAAAAGCATATTATGGCAAATATCCTGGAGTTGTCTTTTCTCTGTTGCAGATGAGACTACCATTTTGCCGTGTATTTAAAGAAGAAGCCTTCTAAGGACCTGTAAGGCATTTATTTGTTTCTCAAACTACAGATTCTGATGTCCTTATCCTCTTATGCCACTGTCCATCTGGTACTTCTTCTTCTGGTTGGATGAATTTTGCCACCTTCTCTTAAGACAGTAATGGACACCTTTTCATGAAATCTTCAGTTTTTAGACAATTTTTCCCATGGGATAACCTGCAATCTGGGGGGAAAAAAAACAATATGTTTCATTTGGCCATTTTTCAACCCAGAACCGAATTTTAGGAACGCTAGTGCCCACAACCCAACTGAAAGTAATAAGAGGTTCCAGTGGTGCTAATGCAATTACAAAGGTATCTCTAATAACCAATTATCATGTATACATGTCTAATTAAGGATAAATTATGGGAGTTGACCATTAGGACACTGAAGGAATGGTTGCTGAAAATGGGGCTTTGAAGTCATATGTGAACAATAAATTAAAATTCAGTCATTTCAAGCACTAGTTGCCATTAGCAACACTGGTAATGTATTGGCTATATTTGTAAATCAATGATATTACGATTAAAACAAATCTAATAATTTCTATCAAAAACAAACATTTTTGGGTCTCCAGACTTTTGGCTGGTTAATTCAATTTCCTTTCAATATTCCAAATTTTCTCTAACATTCCCATAACATGCAGGCTAGTTGATCCTGGCCTGCTATTGGTGTGGCAACATGAATGTGCTTTTCAACTGACTGGTAGCTCCATCCTAGTCTGGATCTTGCTTTATGGGATTGGTGACTGTTAGGTTCCATTATATGATAAACTGTTTTCTCTCATTTTACATGAAAACATGAGATTAAACAATTTTTTGGCCATCTCTACAAAGCACAAGGTAAGTAACATTTAAACAAAACACTGTTTTTGGGTTGAGCATTCCTTTAATGGCACTTTATTGGGTTGTGTGGTTCCTCACAGGACCATTGCTCGATAAAGAACAATTTAATTCTGGAAAGGGTTCTTCGCATATGAAATTGGTTCTTTAATATGGGGACCAAAACTGCACACAATACTCCAGGTGAGTCCTCACAAGGTGTTATATAGCTTAAGCATAATCTCCCTTGATTTGTACTCTACACATTGGGCTATGTAAATTAACATACTATTATCCTACTTGATCACTTCTGTACACAGAAACAAACTACAGGGTAGCAGTTAATCCAGAAAGGAATGCCCCAGTGATCATAGGGCAAATTTATGCACAACCCATACTAACTCATATTAAGCCAATTGAGAGTCAATCAAGCCTTTGATATTAAAAAGAAACCCATAGAGGCACAGCAAATTAGTAGATTACCCACAGACAGTGAGCAAGCCAGGAATCAAATCTAGAACCCTGGTGCTGTGAAGCAGCACTGCTAGCTGGTCTGTCGATCACATATATTTTGTATTGCTGCAAACAGTTTTCATAATAACAAATTGGAGTACTCACATTTAACACATACCGTTCTGAAGTTAAATATAACAAATATATTAAAATATATGTACATAAGATAATTCAAAGTAATTTAATTGTAAAGTATTGTGTTAAATACATTGTATAATAAAGGCATCAATAAACAAAAAAAAAAAAAGAATTACAGTATAAGGCAAATTTATCTTACGATTGCAAAGGCTGCTGTTCTTGTAGTCTTCCAGAATTTTATTTTGAAACCCTTATTTCCTAGTTTAAGGGGTATATGTGAAGATGTGTATGTGTTTTTATTAAATAGACACCCAGTGTGTTTAAACATAAAATAGTTTATTAAATATATCCACTAGGGGGCAGCAGTCTCTAAATCCAGTACTGTTAGCTGCTTAAGGTTTCAAGTACCCAACCCCACTCTTAGTTTTTTTAACATTTTATTGTTACACTTTAAAATATTTCTTTTAACTGTGTTTACCATCATGATTGATGAAAATATTTTATAATGCCAAAGTGAAAATGTCCATCCATATTCTGGCCTGCTAAATCCACTCCACGGCCACTGGAAGTTCAGGCCTTTTGAAGCAAAAACATCCCTTAATTGACAAACTGTTCATCTCAGTATAAACGCACGCTCATTCTGGACAAATCAGAGTCAGTAAACAGTCTAACAAGAATATGTTTTAGGGATGTTCTGTTGGGGAAGAAACTGAAGAAAACCCCATTCAGATAAAAATACAGCATAAAAACCTATAAACACTGATGGGGCTAGAATTTGAAACCATTCTCAAAACGATGTGAGACAGCAGCTCTAACCAATGTGTCACCTTGCCAACCAGAATTATAGCAATGCTTCTAAATTATTTCTAAATAACTAGCAATGTTACCCATCTTCAGCAGTGACATTTCATAAAACAATGGGCATCAGTTATAGTGACATAAGTTCATTGGATGTATCAGAAGTACTAAGTAACTAAGTACTTTTCTGTATACAGTATTTGTAAGGTTTTTACCAAAGGCTAATATTTTTGGCAGGCAGTGTGTTGTAATAATTAAGGCTTTGGACCTAGAACTTCAAACTCTGAGGTTGTCATTTTAAACTCCACTTCTGACACTGTGACCATGAGCAAGTTACTGCACCTACCTGTGCTACAAATGGAAAAGCAAACAAAATGTAACCAACTGCATCTCAGATGTTGTAAGCTGCCTTGGACAAAGGTGTCAGTGAAGTAACAATATTATTATTAGGTCACTGGAACTCCTTACTCTTGAAAATGCTGGACACAATTGTCCACAAACGACAATTGTCCACATTCCTGCATTAGATCAATTCCTTTTCCTAATGACTTGGATTTTGGTGATAGTCATTGCAAAACAAAATTTTACAGGAAAGTTTATTCTTTTGAATCAAAATGAGTAATAGGTAGGCATCATGTGAAATCTGAGTATATATTATTGTCATTATTAGATATTTACAATTTTCACTTATTTACATCATTCACTCAGGTACAGTAATCCCTCCTCCATCGCGGGGGTTGCGTTCCAGACCCCCCCGCGAAAGGTGAAAATCCGCGAAGTAGAAACCATATGTTTATATGGTTATTTTTATATTGTCATGCTTGGGTCACAGATTTGCACAGAAACACAGGAGGATGTAGAGAAACAGGAATGTTATTCAAACACTGCAAACAAACATTTGTCTCTTTTTCAAAAGTTTAAACTGTGCTCCATGACAAGACAGAGATGACAGTTCCATCTTACAATTAAAAGAATGCAAACATATCTTCTTCTTCAAAGGAGTGCGCATCAGGAGCGGAGAATGTCAGAGAGAGACAGAAAAGCAAACAAATCAATAGGGCTGTTTGGCTTTTAAGTATGCGAAGCACCGCGGCACAAAGCTGTTGAAGGCGGCAGCTCACACCCCCTCCGTCAGGAGCAGAGAAAGAGAGAGAGACAGAGAAAAACAAACAATCAAAAATCAATACGTGCCCTTCGAGCTTTTAAGTATGCGAAGCACCATGCAGCATGTCGCTTCACGCAGCAGCTGCACAGAAGGTAGCAACGTGAAGATAATCTTTCAGCATTTTTAGACTAGCGTCCCTATCGTCTAGGTGTGCGAACAGCCCCCCTGCTCAATCCCCCTACATCAGGATCAGAGAATGTCAGAGCAAGAGAGAGAGAGAGAGAAAAGTACGTTGGGTAGCTTCTCAGCCATCTGCCAATAGCGTCCCTTGTATGAAATCAACTGGGCAAACCAACTGAGGAAGCATGTACCAGAAATTAAGAGACCCATTGTCCGCAGAAATCCGCGAACCAGCAAAAAATCCGCGATATATATTTAAATATGCTTACATATAAAATCCGCGATAGAGTGAAGCCGCGAAAGGTGAAGCACGATATAGCGAGGGATTACTGTATTTCCTTTTGTGTTTTTCATCATTTGCATGTTCAAGCTTTTATTTTTTGTTTTCTGTAGGCAGAGGCAGATAAAGCTCGAACACATAGCATTTTACTTTAACTTACTACAAACAGCAATGACATATAATGAACTGAATGTTTTTACTTTTGTGGTTGTTTCCTCAAGTGCTTGAAGTGTAAAAAAAAAAATAGCTTCTGGCACCATGTATTGGAGACTTCTTAAACCAAAGAACTTTTTATTGTGGGGAAACTCCTCCAGTAAGCATTTCCCACCACCAACACAAGTACAGTTATATAGCACACAGCAATATGGTACTCTGCAACTCTTTGCCTTTCTTTCTGTTGTCTCTTTGTCACTCTCTCTGCCTCCACTGAAGCGTTGTCCTCCTTCTTCTTGACTCTGGCTCCTCAAGTAGTGGCAGGCATCTTCTTTTATGTGAAACCCGGGGATACTTCCAGTGTCACATAACCATGGTCTAAGAGCACTTCTGGGTTAGGCTGGAGCCCAAAAAGGTAGGGCTCATTAGTCCCCACAGCACCCCCTGGTGGCACCCACAGAATCCAACAAGGCTGAGTCAGAGAACTGTAGCTCCCATGATGCCCTGTGGAAAACCATGGCATTGCCGCAACCCAGGGGGCTGCCATCTGGTGGTCCAGGGGAGTTAATGTCCTGTATATGCTATCTCCCCCTGAAATTTCTGGCAGAGGGCGTCTGAGCCGTGCCAGGCTCCCCAGTCATCCCTCATATAATATATATATATATATATATATATATATATATAATATATATATATTAAACTAGGGTCTTTAGAAATCACATCATTGGTTAAAGATTGGTTGTGTACAGTAAAGGCAACTTCCCACAAGTTCCAGTTATCCAGATATCTTTATTGTTTAGTAAGAAAAAAACAATAATAAAAGCCTCAACTTTAAAGTTAAAGGTTCAGAAAAAAATCCTATCTGAGATTACTGGGGGGAAAAAAGCGAGAGCAAAAGATTAACAAATAAAAAAAAAAATACTATCCAGGACAAAAATTGGGGACATAAGGTACAACTGTAAGCATGAGTAGAACTGGGTGTCCTCTGTACTCAGGTATGTGGAAGGAAATTTTTCTGTAAAATTGACAGAGCAGAAATAAACTGTGTACACATCTACAAATGAATAAGTACTTGACAAAACTTGGTTTTCATTATATACAGGCAAAATGAAAGGCACAACAATTTAAACCTAGCATTACTATCCTGTATGGTACAAGAAAAAAAAAAAGTATTAGAAGCTAGTCCTGCTAGCATAATAATATCAAATCCTGACTAAATGTTGTCAAAAATGGAAATGGGAGTCAAATGGAAAAACTCTGAGAACTATGGACATATGGATGAAGCCAAAATTAATCTTTTGCAGCCTATATAGCAAGGGTTATTTAAACACAGACCTCTGCAGACCCTATAGTAAGTGCAGTTTGGAAAAAGCATAAAAACCTTGCATCATCTGGAGTATACCATTCATATGGTGTTGTTAGTATCACACTGCATGGATGTTATTTCTGTGGCAGACTAGAAGCCATCCAAAGTTGAAAAGCAAAATGGACATAGTATATATTTAAAAAAAGTAAAAAACAGTTATTTCCTGCTAAAGTCTACAGGAGGCTTGGAGCATGGGACTGATTTGTCTCACAGAAGGACAATGACCCAAAGTCACATTTGAGTTATTTAAAGGCAAAAACATTCAATATTCCAGAGTGTCCTTGTCAAATGCAAGTCACTAATCCAATCAATTATAATTGACTGGAGTTGAATGCTGCTGTTCTTCAATAAACTTATTCAGCTTGAAGAAACTTGAGATTTTACAGTGAAAATTTTGCAAAAACTGCAGCACCTTAGTATAGATGTGAAAAGCTATTACAGACTTCTCTTTAAAGATTCATGGTTGTAATTTCTGCCAAAGGCATTCCATGGACAATCTTTTTTGGCACCTACATGGAATACATAATGCTTATCTTCTCCTATTAGAAAATGTTAAAAAGAGTGAATCCTCTTGTGAAATAACTGCAATGAACTTGCAAAATAAAGCACATAAATATACGGAGCATAAAGTAGCATATATTTCCACTGTTAAAATAACATTTGAAAAAAGAAGATATACTGTATACACACACACAATTTTATTTAATAAATAACTAATCTATGTGGTACATTCTTAATAAAGTGCTAGGTGATCATCTTTTACTAACACTTCTATCATGCTTTCTGATAATATCAATTAGATATTCCTTTGTTACAACACTTCTATTGGCTTGCCTTTCTTTCAGCCTCTCTTTTCTCTGTTGATCATGTAGATAGGGTGAATTTGTTAGTTGTGGAGGGAGAAGAGAGCCTGTTGGTTTCACTCTTGTTACTACATCCAAGAAAAGCCTCTTATTGTTGTTGTTAATAAAAGTAATAGCAGTTCCTCTCTGGCCCAGTCTTCCAGCTCTCCCAATCTGTATGTTGCAAAACAGAAATAAACAGATTCCATTGACATGGACTAATGTGTGGTCTTGGAATCATAGAAAGCACTATGCACTAAACACAATGAGAGGTCTACTGGAAGGGCAAATGTTTAAACCAAAAGAAGGAAGCAGTTAATATGGTAAGGACTAAAATTAGAACTCCAGGAAAGCAAGAGTGCTTATTTGGACTGGATTGTAGGAAGTGCAGCTAAAGAATCCTCAAAGTCAAGTTCTTCATTAAATGTTACTAAGTAAAGAAATGTAATGTGTATCGTGATAAGTCAAAAGTCTTTTTCAAATGACTAACAAAACTTAGTCTTTTTTTTCACCAATCAAAATAGAGATTAACTGCAACTTTTAAGGGCTAGACTAATTCATTTTCCTAAGTTTCAAAGACTATACAAAGAACATTTTACATGTACTTTTTATGAGCCACAGATCAAGGGCAGAAATACATGACTGAAAGCTCAATTTACCATTGATTCGATTGAAACTAGAAATTAGTTTCTAATTAATTACAAGTGTATTATTTAAAAGGACACTGTAGAGTCAATGCCAGAGCAATACGAAAAAAAAGAAAATAATATGCTGGTAATTGCAAGCAGCTCTCTGCATTATTAGTCTTTACAAGGCTAAAAATGTTTACATACCTGATGAACATACTCATCCATGCTTGAAGGCATATCAAAATTTACAACAAGTTTGACATTGACCAGATCCAGACCTCTTCCAAGCACTCCGGTACTAATGACTACATCATACTCCCCATGTAGCAAGCCCTATAAAATGCATTTAAAGAGGAAAAAGAAAATATAAAATGTAAAACTGGAAGATGCAAGCAACTTTCAACGGAGACATTCAGATAAATTATGAATGGATAACTGATAGGGTGGCACGGTGGCGCAGTGGACAGTGCTGCTGCCTCGCAGTTAGGAGACCCAGGTTCGCTTCCCAGGTCCTCCCTGCATGGAGCGTGCATGTTCTCCCCATGTCTGCGTGGGTTTCCTCCCACAGTCTAAAGACATGCAGGTTAGGTGCATTGGCAATTCTAGTGTGTGCTTGGTGTGTGCATGCGTGCGTGCCCTGCGGTGGGCTGGCGCCCTGCCCAGGGTTGGTTTCCTGCCTTGCACCCTGTGTTGGCTGGGATTGGCTCCAGCAGACCCCCCATGACCCTGTAGTTAAGATATAGTGGGTTGGATGATGGATGGATGAATAACTGATTTAAATTGCTCACAACACTAAAAGATTTTTAATCTTCTTTTGCACAAAAAAAAAAAAAATGTGTAAACCCCCAAAACATAATTAGTTTTGGCTTTGCAAAAGTGTGCCCAGGGGTATGATTTGAGCCATACGTTTCTGGACTAGTGTAAAGGCAGCATTAAAATGCTGTATTTAACAAAAGAGTGAAGCAATAAACAAAAATACACAGATCAGTCTTTTTGCAAAGTGAATTACCAAGCATTTTGAAAGAATGCAAATCTTTGCCTTAACAAAAGGACATAATGTCCCAATGAAAACTATCTATGGAAAATCCCAAAGCTGTGAATTAAACTTTTCTTTTTTAGAAATTCCAAAAATATAAAATTTGGCACAACATCAGTAACATATATAACATTGCAGTTTGTTTTCTTTTGAACATAAATCAATCAATAAATAAATAAATAGAGAGGTAGGTACAAGTTAGTACAACTGAACAAAATATACAAAAAAAAATGCAAAATAGCACATTCATGTCGTTTTTAGAAGGTAAAAAGAAAAAAGTAAACCATTGTTGAGAGACTCAGCTGGAGCCTATGCTAGCAATCATTAGATACAATACAGGAACAACACCTAGAAAGGGCGCAAGTCCATCACACGGCAAATGCACACACAAACTTGGGCCATTTCACTATTATACTTTTTGAGCACATATCTGTCTTTGGTCATGGCAGAACATGACCACTGCAAAAACATAATTGCAGAAGGAAAAGTAGGGCAATAAGTAGAATGCAGCTTGGTGCTGGGGGATTTTTGGGTTGTCCTAACTCCACCAATGACAGCAGCTGTGAACAAACAAGCAAACAAGAAATGCAATACAATAAAACTTATTTTTGTATAGTGCTCTTCACTGAGTGCAGGCACATGGCACTGTGGGCAAATTCTTAGGTAACATGCCAGTATAGATTATACTAATTACTAAATACAGAACTAGTACATATAAAGACATAAATTTGTTTAAAAAAAAAAAAAGCAGCAACTGATTTTACATAAATGAAAATCAACAATATCTGTCTATTTAAATGTATTCTTACCTCAAGAAAAAAGTTCCAAGAATCTGTGATAAAATAATTGTTTCTAGTTTCCTTTCGTTATCACAAGAATAAATGGAGAAGGCATGTTTCCTTAAATCAGAACTTTTACTGCCTTGAAAGCTTGCATGTTGTAATCTTTTTAGTTAGCCAATAAAAGGTGTCATTTTGCTTGACTTCTCATTACAGTAATCCCTCCTCCATCGCGGGGGTTGCGTTCCAGAGCCACCCGCGAAATAAGAAAATCCGCAAAGTAGAAACCATATGTTTATATGGTTATTTTTATATTGTCATGCTTGGGTCACAGATTTGCACAGAAACACAGGAGGTTGTAGAGAGACAGGAACGTTATTCAAACCCTGCAAACAAACATTTGTCTCTTTTTCAAAAGTTTAAACTGTGCTCCATGACAAGACAGAGATGACAGTTCTGTCTCACAATTAAAAGAATGCAAACATATCTTCCTTTCCAAAGGTGTGCGCTTCAGGAGATAGAGAGAGAACAAAGCAAGCAGTCAAAAAAAAAATCAATAGGACTGTTTCGCTTTTAAGTATGCGAAGCACCGCCGGTACAAAGCTGTTGAAGGCGGTAGCTCACACCCCCTCCGTCAGGAGCAGGAAGAGAGAGAGAGCCAGAGAAAAACAAAGTCAAAAATCAATACGTGCCCTTTGAGCTTTTAAGTATGCGAAGCACCGTGCAGCATGTCCTTCAGGAAGCAGCTGCACACAGAAGGTAGCAACGTCCCTATCGTCTAGGTGTGCGAACAGCCCCCCTGCTCACACCCCACTACGGCAGCGCAAGAGAGAGAGAGAGAGAGAAAGTAAGTTGGGTAGCTTCTCAGCCATCTGCCAATAGCGTCCCTTGTATGAAATCAACTGGGCAAACCAACTGAGGAAGCATATACCAGAAATTAAAAGACCCATTGTCCGCAGAAACCCGCGATATATATTTAAATATGCTTACATATAAAATCCGCGGTGGAGTGAAGCCGCGAAAGGCGAAGCGCGATATAGCGAGGGATCACTGTACATTTATAATGGCTAACATGGTACAACACCCTAGTACTACTTGAAAAATACCAAACTTATCCATTAAAGATGGCCAGTGATCTTTTGTGGGGGGTTTTTTGTATTAAATATTTTTATGTAGTTATTCGTCACCTTGCTTTACAATGTAATTAACAGATGCAGAGTTTTACACTTCATTATTCTATTAAATGTTTAATAACTTTCTATAAACTGGTTGGGTGCATAGAATTGTATAATGCCCACCAGAGGTTATCCAAACTTCCCATGCCTCATAACAAATGATACAACCAATGCTCGTGGAAATATTTGTGTTATAAAATAACATAAAATCTATAGTTGTTTTCACCTCTAATACAAAGAAAAATGCAAATAAAAAAAAGTTGTTTCCCCATGATCAGTTACCAATTTATAATGTGTCTCTGACATATGATAAAATATGCTGGTAATACGCATCTCAAAAGATATGTTGTTTCGAAAACAAATTAAAGAAACATTACCTCTAAGGTAATTCTGAGAAGACTAAATGACATCAGACTTATGATTATTTAGACATAATTTAATGCTGAAACATGGCAAGTTATTTTTAAAAACTCATAGTAAAAGAAGGAGTAGGGGCAAGGTAATAAAACATCAAAAACTGTTCACCTGTAAAATGCTGTTCCTTTCATTCTGTGTTTTATCAGAGTGAATTGATACAGTTTTCAGATCCATCACTTTTTGGACTGCATCACATAATAAATCTGCTCCAAGTTTGCAGTCCACAAACACAACAACAGGAGGATGATAAAGTTTTCTATCCTGAAAATCATAATATGCCAAAGCAGTTTAATTTACTTACAATGCCTAAAATATGCATAGGTCATCATTTGGAAGCAATTGTTTGTATTAAACAAACACAATGAGTTACATTTCTATACTAAATTCATATTCCTCAGTTTTTTTGTCATTTGTATGCAACTTTTGATGTTTACCTGTTAATTTGATAAATCTGATCATAGAGCCAAAGTCCTTTCCATCTTTAACGGCATATACTGTATGTGGTATAATGTTTTGACTATGCATAAAAGATATTTGCAAGTCCAAAACTTTTAAACTTTTGTAGTATTTAAGTAGAATGCAGTACAATGTTATGAAAAGCACGGTTTAAAAATTATTAACAATAATATATAACCAATTTTTAAAATCTCAGAGTCAGACTCGGCTACGGTTACTATAAGTTATTATATAGTATGCATAAAATATTATATGGAAAGCCCTGTAAATAAAAACATTGAACATTTTAATTATTAATTAACTCAGTCTATATAATTATGCATGTTGTAGAAAAAGAAAATATGTGTTTGACTTACATTCAAAATTTCAAATAGTTTCTTCTTCTTAGAGGGTTCCTCTACCCATAAAATGATCTGACGAACATTGGAACAGGGCTGATTTTTTTCACCAAGAATGATACGAACAGGGTTCTGTAGAATCTCTTGTGCTAGTTGTTCAATACTTGCAGGGATTGTAGCCGATGTTAAGAGGGTTTGATACTGTTCTGGTATTTGATTTAAAATGTCTAAGACCTGCTGCTGAAAGCCCATTTTTAACATGGTATCAGCCTGAAATAAGAGAAAATTAAATATACTTTCTAGCATCACAAGATCAATTAATGAATAACCCAAAGTATACAGTTCTTTTAAGGTACCTACCTCATCAATTACTACCACCTTTATGCCACTCATTTGTATAACCTGCTGTTTAAGGATGTCCAAGAGTCGTCCTGGTGTGGCAATAATTATCTAAACAAACATTTTAAAAGATTAACGTAAATAAGACTCATAGAATGGTTACAAGCAGGACAATCAACATCACTATAGCATGTGATAAATTAATATTTATTGGTTTTATAAATTTGTTTTAAAAACAAAAAAATAAAATAACTGATGCGATTGGGGTCTTGTAGTCTAGTAGAGTGTATTGCTGTACAGAAATAAATATTTCCTACAATAGTAGTATTTATACAAAATTAGGGAATAAAAAATCTTGTATGTAATATATGGATATTTCAAAGTAAAATGAAAGCACAAAATAGAAAATATGAACAAGGAAAGACATGACCTTCAGTAAGTAATAGCTCTGAAGGAAATCAAAGAAAAAGCAGCAAACTGGAACCTGTTTTTGTCCTACATTAATGGTCCCCAAACTCAGCCCAGGGGACTGAATTATGGCTACAGGTTTTTGCTCCCCCCATATGCTGTTTTTATTAAGTAAGCTGTTATTTCCAAGTTACTGTTGTCACTCATGTGCTCATGGGGGACAGCTTAAGGGCTCAGGTGATGGTAATAACCTGCCAAACCAGGGGTTGACACTGTGGTTTAATGCATTCTCTCTTCCTCCCCCTGCTGAACGGAGGCCTAACCACCACTCCCATGCTGATGTCACTTCCGTTGTCTGCTCTCCTGGATCCTCTCCATCCTGCCAAACACCTACATATTCAAGAGAGCTACCAGCCTACTTCAGGTCACCCTAGAACTATTGTCTTCAAAGATGTTTCTACACCTGTTCAATGTGCTTGCATCTAATATACGGGGTAAACCCAGGGTGGTGCTCCCCAACTCTTTACCTTTATTTATCTTCTCTTTTATACCGTGTTTTTAGGCCAATGTAGATATTATAGAACAAAGTTTGGTAATTTGTTATCAAAATGTACTGGGCAGTTATGTGGGGATATTGTATTTTGTTTTCTTTCTGTTTAAAAATATTTTCATCCAAATTTTCATTTTGCTTTTCCAGGTGTTCTGGTTATTTAATCCATTATTTACTCATCAGTGGGTCTGACACTGAATAAGTTGCAGACCTTCGTCATTCAGTGTTGTTTTTCCAGGTGTCTGCTCTGCTTGTTTTTACTTGTCATTATTAGGATAAAATGAAGAGAGCAAAACTACACAGAAAAAGACAAATTAATAGGAAAACACAAAAAGAGAGCTATACATATAAAGCTGTATCAAAAATAGAAAATGTTTCTAAAATGTCTAACTAATGTAAAAATCTTTACTGCTGTACTTTTCTGAATACAGAACAGAAGAAAAAAAGACCTGTTAATGAAATTAGATAAATTATTATCAATTACTATCACAGATTATAAATCTAGTTAGAATAAAAACATGCAGCAACAGTGGAACCCAGGAACGATTTTAGGCACCACTGACCTACATAATATGTATAATTTCATTTTGCTAGATACAAGACTGAATTAATGTTTGCTTTGCTGTAGTTTCAGATGTTTCCAAGTTTTCTTCTCATGTAAAATATATATACAAGATTTACCTTGATATTTTGTTTTAGCCGATGAAGCTGTTGTGGTAGTGGCATGCCCCCAACCAGTAGGGCAGTTCTCATGTTGCACAGTCCCCTTGCCAGCTCTTTTGCTTGTCCTTCTATCTGAATAGCCAGTTCTCTAGTTGGAGTAAGAATCAGAGCAGCTGTTGCATGGTTCATTTTTCCTTGTGTCTATAATTTAAAAATTATCACAACCATTTATTACATATTGTTTAATTATATTATGAAATGCACCATAATTGCATAGGTTAGATAGATAGATAGATAGATAGATAGATAGATAGATAGATAGATAGATAGATAGATAGATAGATAGATAGATAGATAGATAGATAGATAGATAGGTTGACATACTCAATTAATTTTCAACCATTATTTTACATTTTTTTTAGTCTGGAATTATTTCTCAATTAGATTTTTCAGTTTGTCCCAGAATGTATGCCATAATGGAAACATTTTGGCTATCATTGGCGAGCGGGCCAAAGCCTGGTCTTACAGCACTGGGGGCAAAACAGGGAATAGTCCATTACAAGGCTCAGTAATGCACCCATCCAAACATACTCAAGCTGACACAGGGGCCAGTTTAAAATCACAAATTACATTATCTTGCACATCTTTGCAAATATGGGAAGAAAACCCATAGAGTCATGGTAAAAACATACAAACTCAAGAAAGCCAATGTGCGGCACAAAATTCATTCCCAGAACTACCCATTCCACCTGTGTGCCAATAAGCACTTGACTATGAGAAAATGTGGGTGTTCATAATTAGGAATGTCACAAATGCGTACTACAGTTTAAATACTATTAATTCTAATGAAAATTTGTATTGTCCCCAGCCAGCATTACGTTACTCCTAATGTGCAATGTAAATCTGTAGAAGTTTTCAATTCTTAATCTTGTAATGGAACCTTACTTCCAGTAACAGTTTATTTTTATTCATTTTTATTGTCAGCATTATACAGTACAAACGGCACAATGAGTTTTTGTATATCCCAAATGGAATATAAACACAATAAATCTTGTATTGTAATAATATGCAAGTAGTTTCTTATTATTTAGCTATTTAACAGATGACTTGATACATAACTACTTACAAAAATGAATGCACATAAAAATCTAAGTAATTAGTTGCAAAGTACAAAATTATTAATGACAGAAAAAAATCTTAAAGAAAAAAAGGTTACTACTGAAGTTATCGAAGGGCAACATATAATTAGTCAAAACACCACATCCAGTCACTGGTTAATAAGGTTAATACAACTAAAGATCCAGGAGGAAAGCAGAGGCAGAAAGGCTAAGCTGACTCAAAATGCTTAGTGAAGAGGTTTGCTACATTTGTCTGAGAGCTCACACACATTTTCAAGCAACAGCGCACAAACTATGAACACTGTGCTTTGTGTGTAATGGGTCAGTTCTGTCCCACCCAGCCTAAAGTTTTGCATGTAAGACATTTATATCTCAAGTCAAGCCAAATGGCTTTTTTGTCATACTATCATTTCTGTATTGCTGCATACAGTGCATTAAAATAACATTCCTCAGGACCACAGTGTAATATGTATAAACACAGAACAAGTGCAAGACAATTAAAGAACTTTACTACGAAGAGAGAGATAGATAAATAATACATACATACATACATACATACATACATACATACATACATACATACATACATACATACATACATAAGTTTGGTCTGATCTTCAAAGAAATTCTGTAACCAAAAAACTGACCAAACTCTTGCTTCATCACCAAACCCTGTTACAACATTTGCAAAACTGCTCTACTAAATCCTTGACGATCTCATGATCCATTCATTATCCACTCATGAACAAGGTATCTGAACTGTTCCATTTGGGGCAGCTGCTCAATCCAAACCCAAGAAGAACAAGCCAATCTTTTCTGGGAGAGGACCATGACCTCAGATTTGGAGGTGCCAATTCTAATTTCAAGTTAGATGGAGTCTCTGTTCCAGTATCCAGGCACAGACTTTCCCCAAGAGGATGAGGAGTGTGGTCCCTTTGGAATTGGAATGAACCTTCTTGTACACTTTTCAAAAATGGGTGTAACATATGTCTGCTAGTCTCAAGATACAGACCCGACCATCAACACAAACATGAAGATGTGTCATTTAAAAGCACACCACAATGTCCCTCACTTTTTGGTTAGATCTCATGCACTACTGAAACCTTGCCATTACAGACCTTTATAAGATACTCCACATGCAATGCTTCTGACATTGCCTCTTCTGAAGAGAGAAAATCTTTAGTTGCTTAAAAGAACTACATCAAGATTTGTTAGGTTGCTTAGTTGGTTGTTAGGTTTATAATGCAAAGTTGTTTCTGATCCCTACTCATGTTTAGAATTACAGGCTCAAAGGTTTTGTTAGTCTCTATAGGAAAAAGTTAAACAAATCAGATGATCTTTAGATTTTGCATATGTTCACGCAGATGTGCAAGTAGATACTTGAAAATGCAAGGTCTTACCCAACACAATTCCACATGTTCTTTGACAGTATTCTTTACTGCTCTTTCAATCTTTTAATGTTTATATACTGTAGCATCATTACCAATATGCAACACACAAGGCATTTTATAACCACGTTAACATATACTGTAGTACCAAACATACCAAAAGATGATTAAAAACATAGTAAATTAAAAAAGCGGAGCACTGTCAAACACTAGGAGGAGTTGAAGGCATAGTCCTTATAAAGCTTGAATACCAAGATGATACATGTAAACTTGGCACTCTAGATAAATATTCATGTCATATATTTGAAAAGTATTATAATGAACCATTTCCACAAACAGTACTATTTTAATGGGACAGATATTATTATGCCCACTGTGTGACATTTGTTTTGAATGAATGTAGCTTTACACCACTTGCTTGCTTTAAGTAATGAATGCTAGGACCAGCCATGGGCACACTTTTAGTTAGGCTGAAATTTAAAGTCTTACAAATTCAAAAGCTGTAATAAAGATACATAACATGTCCTTGTGTACTGAAATTTTTAAGCCATAAAGCTGTTCTCTGTTCCACTCTTTGTACTGGATGTTTCAAGTTTATGTGCCACATGTTATTTTTGAATGCTACATGTAAGTACCATCTATAAACGCAAAATGTTGAAGATGCAATGAGAAATATTTTTTAGTAGTGCATAGTCTGCAATGTTTGCATGTGTAATTTGCTACACATGCCAATTCAAGCGGCTACAAACCACTAGCAATGGATCTATGCTGCAAATATATGCTGTAGGATGAATACCTAAGTTCCATATATGTAGGAAATAATAATGGTAAAGCTACTGTATAATATGATTAGCAGAAGTAACTCAATTATTTCCTCTAAGGTTTCACATTACTACTGTATATAATACTACAAAATAAAGCTCTGTTTATTAAAAATAGATATCTGTACATTACAGTTTTTATTTTCAAATTAAAATTAAGTATTTCAAAAGAAGAATGCATCTTTGAAGCTTCAAAAGATTAAAATCCTGGAGAATGGTGCAGCGTACTTCTGCAAGCTGCACGCTACATGAAATGCTTTAGCTGAAATGGTTTCAAAAATATGCCTCAAAAATAGTTAAGAGCTATGGAATTAATCATCCTCCACACCTCTTCCTGTACGTGGGCAAATGTAAACTTACCTCTTCGAGTGCCCTCACAAGGACAGGGAGCAGGAAGCCTGCCGTTTTTCCTGAGCCTGTGTCAGCACTGGCTATTACATCTCTTCCTGCCAGACCGACAGGAATCATCTGCATCTGAACAGGGGTTGGAACTTCATAGCCTGCTCTTTTCAGGTTTTCATTCAAAATTTCAGGAAAACCACAGTGAATAAATTCTACTATAGGCCTGTTGACTCCTTCACCCTGCACTACAATTCCTAGATCATGTCTGAGTTGCTGGATCTGTTCCTCACTAAGACTTGAAATAAAAGAATCTTCCTGGTAAACAAGCATATTATCACTGTCCAGAGAAGTTCCTAGAGAACTCTTTCCTTGATTTCCACTATCACTAGGCTTCCTGGCAATGTTAAGAAGCAGGCCAGCTCTAGTAAGATTTTCAGCTTTACATTCTAAACTACATACATCGCTATCTGTTGTATCACAAATGTACTCTCCATATCGGCCACATAAAACACAAACAGGCTCCCCAGGTTCTGGCCAGCGTTGATTTTTCTTAAAAGACTTTACTGGATCTTCTCCAACAGGGCATCCTTCTTGTTTATTATGTAAATTTTCTGTAAGAAAAGCATTCTTTGCTAGTGTTTCCTCAAGCTCTATTTTTTCTTCCTGTAAACCACACTCTGTCTCTGTAGGAATAAATGAGTCCTTGAAAGATGGGTGCTGTGGCTGCTGGATGGTTTTATTGTTCTCGACATCATCTTGAGAAACTTTACACTTCTTTGAAGCTTGATTAGTGTTGTCAAATGAATGCTTTATCTTCAAAGTTCTTGGAACAAACATTTTCGTACCTGAAATGTGAAAAATAAGACATGTTAATGTATGAAAAATGAATAAGGTGTAGTTTCACTTTCACAATAGACACCCTGATAACACAATATATTTTTACTTTTTTCACTTACCTTCCAAAAAGTAATTCATCATCTATGAAATTTGCACTAAATGATGCTAATGTAAATATGTTAAAAACTTCGGGAGTGGTTTCCCCTAGACTTTCTCGTATACTCAGATAAGGCGGTTGGATATTTGAGGAGTAAACAACAAATAAATAAAATAAAATAAATTCTTTACATTTATATAGCGCTTTTCTCACTACTCAAAGCGCTCAGCAATTGCAGGTGAAGGGCATTGCTGAAGTGCCCGACAGAGCTGAGTCCCTATTGACATTTACGGGATTCGAACCAGCAACCTTCCGACTGCCAGAGCAGATCCCAAACCTCAGAGCCACCACTCCAGACAAGATAATGATTTTTATATTATGTACATTAAAGAACCATCAACATCAAATCAATAATATATTGAACAATTATTATAAAACCCGAATAAATCAGACTCTGCAGCTGCATGAATAATAGGTAAAGTACCACTTTCAGTTAACAGAAATAGCCCAAAAGTTGATAGAAATCTACATTTTGTGCCTAATACTTGTATGCAAAATTTGGTTTCCCTAAGTGAAAGCGTACTCGAGTTATTGTGTTTAAATACACGCAGACACACAGACATAATTCCAAAAATGGTATTTTTGGACTCAGGGAAGTCTAAAACATCGAGATTCATCAAAATCTGCAACACTGATTTGAGAACTCATGTTTAAGCTTTACCTAAAAACTTGTCAGTGTTTAGGAAAAAACACAAGTGCAAGAGAAACAGTGTTTATAGGATTTTAATTTAATTTTTTCTTTGACGAAAAATATAGAAACTTCCTGCAATGTTTTCAGCAATATCTTATTTTTCAGATCTTCCTAAAATATCAACAGAATTAGTGGCGAGAATGTGTAAGAAATATTTTACAATACTAAGCAGGGTATTCCTTTGAGCCTGAGGACTTCTAATGTGGACAGAATTTACGGCACCAGAAACTTTAGAAAATGTTAGTGGTTGACCCATAAGTTTTATAATGTCATCACTCTCAAAAAAGTTAAAGCCTGATTACTCATGTTTTCTGATGAGTATACACCTCATTTGAAAATGCCTTATTTAGTAATTTTGTTCAATAGTTCCTTTTCTTTAAGCTGTAGAAGTAAGTAGCGAAGCGGAACGCTTCCCTTGAATGTACAGTATATGGTGTGTTAAAAGTTTATAAGTCTATTGAATGTACATGGTGTGTTAAACAGTTTACAGGTCTATTTAATTTAATATACTCTTCATGTGTTAAGAGCACAGAAGTGACATTATCTCCAGACGTAGAAAAGGCTTTTGATAAAACTGAATTGAGCTATTTACTTGTCATACTGTGTAGTTTTAGACTTGATCCTAAAAGTATACAATGGATAGGACTGTACTGCTTACACCCCCGAGTCTCCATTTGTACAAATTACACAAGCCCATATTTTTTCTAAACTGCAGCTGAAACAAGAGAAGTATGTCCTCTTTTCTCCTTCTTTTATTCAATGTCATAGTGTCGACATAAGAGGTATATTGAAGGATAATTCAGAGCTAAAAGTTCCTCAGTTTGTCTAATCTAGACTATTTGCTTCCATACATGAAGATTTACTTACAATTGACATTTCAGTAATTATCAGGTTTAAAGAATTTGACTAAATGTATATTATGTTCTTTGAATAAAAAACATCAGTCTAAATTTGAAGTTTTCAAAGACTATGTCACACTAATTTATATATTTAGGAGTTGTTACCTCACTCACACCTTAATCTGTTTTGCAATGGCTAAAAGGCATGTTACATTATCTAAATGTATGAAAAATACAGTTTAGTCGCATCTGTGTTCTTCTCTTCTATGAAAGATAGCAGCTTTCTCTAGTATTTTTACCCTCCAGAGTAAAGCTACAGTAATCCCTCGCTATATCGCGCTTCGCCTTTTGCGGCTTCACTCCATTGCGGATTTTATATGTAAGCATATTTAAATATATATCGCGGATTTTTCGCTGCTTTGCGGGTTTCTGCGGACAATGGGTCTTTTAATTTCTGGTACATGCTTCCTCAGTTGGTTTGCCCAGTTGATTTCATACAAGGGACGCTATTGGCAGATGGCTGAGAAGCTACCCGGCTTACTTTTCTCTTTCTTTTGCGCTGACTTTCTCTGATCCTGACATAGGGGGATTGAGCAGGGGGGCTGTTCGCACACCTAGACGATACGGACGCTCATCTAAAAATGCTGAAAGATTATCTTCACGTTGTGATCTTTTGTGCAGCTGCTTCCTGAAATGACATGCTGCACGGAGCTTCGCATACTTAAAAGTTCGAAGGGCACGTATTGATTTTTGATTGAAAAACAAACTCTGTCTCACTTTGTCTGCTCCTGACGGAGGGGGTGTGAGCTGCCGCCTTCAACAGCTTTGTGCCACGGTGCTTCACATACTTAAAAGAAAAACAGCCCTATTGATCTATTTGCTTTTCTCTCTCTCTCTTTATGACAGTCACTGCTCCTGACAAGCACTCCTTTGAAGAGGAAGATATGTTTGCATTCTTTTAATTGTGAGATGGAACTGTCATCTCTGTCTTGTCATGGAGCACAGTTTAAACTTTTGAAAAAGAGACAAATGTTTGTTTGCAGTGTTTGAATAACATTCTTGTCTCTCTACAACCTCCTGTGTTTCTGCGCAAATCCGTGACCCAAGCAAGACAATATAAAAAATAACCATATAAACATATGGTTTCTACTTCGCGGATTTTCTTATTTCACGGGTGGCTCTGGAACGCAACCCCCGTGATGGAGGAGGGATTACTGTACATTCTGAATTTCATCCTATCTTTTTGTTCAGAGATTATTTGTATATATGTATGCAAAATAAGTGAGGAACGAGCCAACAACACAGACAAGAGCACGAAGGAAAGAATGATAACTACAGATATATCAAAAACATGTTCTTCTCTCTGTTTATGTGACCACCAGAACACACTCAAGAAGGGAACAGTAAGTCCCTGAGAGTCTTTTTAACCAAGTGACGTCACCACAAGCAATTTGAAGCCTACCAATTCACCTGACGTGACTGAAATTTGCTACAAAGAGGGGAGTGTAAAGAAGAGTGCATTTCATTCCTGACCACCCCAGGGGAAGGAACTCCACCTTTGCATAGACAACAAGGTGTATTACCAAGAGAATTCTGATAACTAAGGCACAGAATACTGAAGAGTCTGTCTGAAATCTATTGGACACTTTGAGCTGTAGCATAAAAGAAACCAACTCTTACTTTCTTACTCTGTCATACAGTGCAGTTTATCATTAACATTTATAAACACTTATTTTAAATAAACATTTTTGTACTACAAATAATAAAACATTTTAATAAAATGTTGATAAAAATGAATGAAGTACAAATTTAAAGTGATGAAAAGCAACAGATAATCAAATATAGATTAGTCTACCATAAATTTACCAGGAATGGCTTTTGAAGCAATCATGCCACATGACTAGGAACCCCTGCATAGTTCTGGGAGACAGTTAATACATAGAGTTATAAGAGTTTTGAAGTGTTTTACAGTACAACCTTTATAGTCTAGCAAATCCCATTTGGCTTTTGTGCAAGTTTTGGATGAAAGTGAAAATGAGTTCCAGTTTGGACTTAGGAAAAAAAATTAAACCATTATTGAATAAAATCACTCAAATCCAGAATAAAACTGATGTGAATTTTCCTTAAAGAAATCAGCCACTCCTGAGGAAATATAAATTCTGAATTTGCTTTATACATCTATCAGTATATGAGATTCACAATCATGTTGCAATATAAATAAACTTTGGTGACTTTATCAATTTTACTTTGAAAGGAATTACTACATGATTGGCAGTGATCGTTTTTTCCAAGCATGCCATCAATGAAAATACCAACATTTTTCACAGCAAAATATTAAATCTGTGCAAAAACTTGAAAACTAAGAGTGTTAATGCTGTACTATGTTTGCAGGGATTTTTAAAAACTGTATGGGTGTGATAGTTCACATACTATAGTAGAACTTAAATAGCTGCTGAAAGCAAGCTTGTTTTGAGCAAAATGGTCATGTTTATATCAGGCAATCCCTTTGTTATGAAAGGAATGCATAATACTGTAACTGTAGTTTTGTGGGGATCTATTACACATTTGCCTGAGCAACAACATGTGGCACACACAGAAGATATAGGGATTGATGATCCGCATTTCTTTGATGAAACACCTTACAAAACATTTAAGAACAGGTAATATTATTTTTAAGCCAGAATTCTACTAAAATTATAAAAACTTTGTTAGGCTGAAGAATTTGGCCAAATTAAATGGTTTTCCTAGGCATTTTCCACTAAGAAACTACACCTTTACTTACAAGAATGACCACATTTACAAACACTGTCTGTACAAATTAACTAAATCAGAACAGTGTGTTTCTATTACAATTTTCAATGATCCATTAGTAGAGTTACCAAAGCTATTTTTACCTCTTTGCTGAATTATATTGACCACAGTAAGGACTCTAAACTAAAACCAAAGTGACAAAACTTTAATCACAGTAACTCAGTTTTTTAGGAGAAGTTCAAGATTTAATATCTGCATTTCCTTTTCCTATTGATACTAGGGCTCTATTTTGTTTTCTAGAGTGGGAGTGGAGGGGGAAGCTGGTTTTCTGAATATAAACTGCAGTAAAAATAGCTTGTTTTTGTTTGAGATTTTTTTATACTTCATACAATCTACATGATTTCTGATATTAAACAGATCAACTGGAAATATTAACAGAAATTTAAAGCAACTTTCTCAATATTTGAAAAAGCCATTTTAAGACAGACAGGCTTCATTTATACAAAAACTTTAAAAAGTTACTATTCGTTTTTTTCATGGAAAAGATTGAGATGTTTCAATAAGCATTTAATGAGGACAAGAAGTCATAATATTACTGATATACAATACTTTAATATATTTCAAAATATTAATTCTAATAAACAAAAGCTGCCAGTAATTGTTAATAATCAATTTCTTAAAATATAAAGTAATATTAAGTTTGATTTCTTAATTATTTGTTTGCAAAACTAAATTTTGCACAAAAGTCACCAACCTTTCACAGGAAGCACAGTTAGCCAGTGCCTTCGTTATAATATATATAGCCACTTCTCCACTATAAATGGGCATTTCTAACTAATTTTGTATTCAACTGTCTAAGCATGGTACTCAAACACTAATCAAATATTTTGCTAAGAAAAAACATTGGGTACATTAAGAAACTGCTGAAGGGCTGTAAGTGCCTCTTTGCAAGTCAGGGGCATTTGATGACATGCTGTCTTTTAAAGGGAGGCTACGCACGGAACTGACTTCATCTCACCTACCACCTGCCCCAATAATGTTGGCTGTCTGCTCTTTTGATGCTATAGTATTGTTATATAAAATATTTTATACAACTATGGCAACAGCAGTCTCATTGTCCAAAAGCATTCTTTTCCTATTTGGATTTGTTTTACTGGTTGGGCAAGGTGTGCCACAATGATAAATGTATCTGAATATTTATATTTCCACACTGTACCATCAGATAAACTTATTTTTTGTGTTAATAGCCTGCCAGTAGGAATTCGCCAGGCTAATACAGTGGAGCACTTTAAAAAACTACTGAAAACACATTATTTTAACATGGCCTTCTCATAACTTCACTGTAATTTAATCCTGATACTCTGTATATCCAATTCATTATAATAACTATTCATTCAAAATCTGTACTAACCCCTACTCTCTCTTCTGTTTCCTTTTCCGGTGTCCTGTTGGTGGTGGCTTGCGCCACTACCATCTACCCAAAGTACCATGATGTTCCAAGGATGGATTAAAAGCCAGAAGTCTGTATGACCATCAGCATCAAGTGATTCCGTGAGAACCCTAACTACAAAGAGGACTATTTCATTTATGTTAGGTAGAATGCCCAGAGGGGACTGGGCGGTCTCGTGGCCTGGAACCCCTACAGATTTTATTTTTTTTCTCCGGCCTTCTGGAGTTTTTTTTTGTTTTTTCTGTCCACCCTGGCCATCGGACCTTACTCCTTTTCTATGTTAACTAATGTTGTCTTATTTTAATTTTGTATTTTGTCTGTTATTTTTCTTTTCTTCATTATGTAAAGCACTTTGAGCTACTTTTTGTATGAAAATGTGCTATATAAATAAATGTTGTTGTTGTTGTAAATACAACAAATGAGCACTACAAGTACTTGGATTACTTACACAGTATACCATGTTATGTTCTACATAGCACATGTGTTTTTCTGCAAGTGCTCCACTTTACTTCCCATATCACAAAGATGTGCAGGTTAGGTTGACTGCTGTTACAACATTGTCCATGTATAAGTATGCCCAATGTCAGACTGGCACTCATGCCCAGGTCTGGTTTCTGGCTAGACCATTATGCTACTAGGCTTTGGCTCCCCATAAACTGGAAGAGGGTTCAGGAAACAAACAGACAGATGTTACTTTCATCTAAATATTAAAACCTGATTCTCTTTTTGATACACTGTGCAAAGCATTCTGCTAATGTTGGTTGGTGGTGCAGTTTGAGCTTCACTGCGGCCTAAAGTCACACCATCAGCTGGTAAAGATAGCCCTGATAATGAACAGAAGTTGGGTCTATTTGGCTGTCAGAGTTTCAAGTTAGACATTTTAAACTCCAAGGTAACAATGAAAATAGGAGTTTAAATTGATTTTTTTTTTAATTAAGTGTTTCCTTGGCATTTTTGAAGTAGTATCACAGACTGTACATTTTTTGTTAATATCTTTTAAAGTGTTTCACATCTTTTTTAAACAATAATTTCAGAATTTTCAAGTCAAGTTACTTTTTCACAAACATGGTACATATGCATATGCATTGTGAAACTGGGTTCCAAAGTCCATCATTTTCTCTAAATTTTTATAAATATCTTTCCTGCACTGGCATTTTACACTGTAATTTAACAGGACACAGGTAAAGCCGGAAAACAAAAGCCTTAAAACTTAGTGAATATGTCCATTTTTCAAGCCAAAACAGGTGCCGAGTACACTTACACGTCTTGCGATTACACACACGTTGTAAAATATCTTATATACAGTATGTCATTTTTTAACAAAAAAACACCAACATTATGAGAGTCAGCCATTTTGAAAAAAAAAAAGCAATGTACTCCCTCAGCACTTGCAGGCTTCCATAAAAACCTTTCACCGCAATGGAGTGGTTTCATCTCGAAAGATAAAATCACAGTAAACTTTTCTTGCCACATGGTTTTTATTTTAATATATTTTCATTTTTATGTGAGAACTCACACAAGCAAATAAAAAAATGTATCCTTGTATTGTTTCACTTTCAGAGCTCTAACTTATCGTAACAAACGAGTCAGTTTAATTCTATGCATATTGACAAATAGTTTGGGGCTGTCAGTGCGAGTTGCAAAAGGACAAAATTAGTAAAAGTTTTTTCCATACTGAAAAATTAAAAGAAAGACAAAGAGCCTTCATCAGGTCTGCCTACAAAAGAATAAGCAGCTAATAGATATACAAATGGACAAGTGCCCTCAATTAAACAAGGAGCACACTTTGCAATACTTACTCAATGAATGAATACCAGTCTAGCCACCAGGGGGGCAAACCAGCCCAACTTTGTGCCAGTCCCAAGCCCAGATAAATACAGAGGGTTATTGTCAGGATGCACACCTAGCTGTAAAACTTTAGTCAAAACCTTAATGATGGAATCAATCCAATCAGCTTATACCAGGAACTGAAAACTAGGAATGGAAACTGCACCCCATCCATCCCCCCCCAAACCATCCTAACACTCTTTCTCTTACACGGGTCATTAAACACAATTTTCCTGCTTTACAGACAGGATCCTAATCTACTCGTGTCCTCCTACCATTACCCTGCTAACCTACACCAGCCTTTGTCAGCTTTCTCCATAAAATGCATCCACCTTCCTCACGGGCCATTCATTCCCTGTTGTACTAAGAACATGTAAATATGTCTCCAATAACAAAGTCCATCAGGATGTTTTAATATTACACAGTGGACCCTTCTATCTATATAAACAAAATACTTGCAGCATTTTTTTTGCAACCTGCTTGGAAGAAAACAGGCTTGCAGAACTTTTCAGGGAACATACTCGTGATGTCGACCTCAAAATCACTTTTATTAAACATTTAAATTCCTTGAACACACCGATTTCTATAAATACACTGATTTCTTAGTGTCTTTTCACACACAAATATATACACATACGTCCATATTTTATAGATAGATAGATAGATAGATAGATAGATAGATAGATAGATAGATAGATAGATAGATAGATAGATAGATAGATAGATAGATAGATAGATAGATAGATAGATACTTTATTAATCCCAGGGGGAAATTCACATTATATATGTATATATAAACTTAAATAGCTCACTAAACAAGCCTTTAGTCTTTAAACCCAATCCCTTCTTCATTTTCACCAATTCCTACCGTTCAGATCTATCACCTCTTTCATATTCACTGTTTTGTTCTCCTTGCCTTACCTGGCGAAAGTGAACATCCGAAACATCTAATCTCTAAATTCCTTTTATCAGCACAGACATAATCGTAACCTTTCATATCACAAAACAGTTTATATTTAAAACTGATCATGTAAATGACAGGCAACTTCAAACGACAGTCTTAACCTGTTAAACTATTACGAAAAAATTACTAAACTGTTGAATAATTAAACATCATACAATGATATAATTATAGAATTAATAACAATTTCATCTTTATAACACAAGAATAATATAACATACTTACTAATAAATTCAGAGATTCACCAACAGTGCGTCCATTTACCATTTTTAGAACATTTTCATTGTCGCGTAAATATGACGTAACCCATCCTTCGTGGATTGTGGGAATTGAAGTTTTTCTGGTGTGTCTTCCGTGTCTGATTTTTATAGATAGATAGATAGATAGATAGATAGATAGATAGATAGATAGATAGATAGATAGATAGATAGATACTTTATTAATCCCAGGGGGAAATTCACATACTCCAGCAGCAAAAAAATATTAAATTAAAGAGTAATAAAAAATGCAGGTAAAAAAACAGACAATAACTTGAATAATGTTCAACGTTTACCCCCTCTGGTGGAATTGAAGAGTCGCATAGTTTGGGGGAGGAATGATCTTCTCAGTCTGTCAGTGGAGCAGGACAGTGACAGCAGTCTGTCGCTGAAACTGCTCCTCTGTCTGGAGATGACACTGTTTAATGGATGTAGTGGATTCTCCATAATTGATAGGAGCCTGCTGAGTGCCCGTTGCTCTGCTACGGATGTCAAACCGTCCAGCTCTATGCCAACAATAGAGCCTGCCTTCCTCACCAGTTTGTCCAGGCGTGAGGCATCCTTCTTCTTAATGCTGCCTCCCCAGCACACCACTGCGTAGAAGAGGGCACTCGCCACAACCATCTGATAGAACATCTGCAGCATCTTACTGCAGATGTTGAAGGATGCCAGTCTTCTAAGGAAGTACAGGCGGCTCTGTCCTTTCTTGCACAGAGAATCACTATTGGCAGTCCAGTCCAATTTATCGTCCATCTGCACTCCCAGGTATTATAAGAGATGTTAATGGAAATAAAACATTAGAACGTATGGTTCCTGCAGGCTATTCAGTCCTACAAGCTCGGCAATCCCACTCAGCTAATTTACCCAAACTAATGTTGAGTGAAGTTTTGAATATCCTTAAAAAAACTGCCTACCACATTGCTTGGTAATTTATTCCACGTCTATGGTTCTCAGTTTGAAGAAACCTTTTCTAATATTTGTGCAAATTTTATGTTTCCATCTGGGTACCCGTGTTCTTGTTGATTTTAGAATAATACCTGGAATCAGTCTTTCCTTATAACTCATAATTACTATGTGTATTTCTCCTAAGTATAGAAAAGAAAGATGAGGATAAACATATAATTTAAAGATTAAATTCAATTTATGAGGATATCTCAATGTGTAACTACTTTCAATGATGTCTCTAAGGCCCCAGAACCCTGAATTGGGTTACGTGGGTTGGAGAATGTTATGCTATGTTTGATTGATTTAAAGATATTTTCAAACATTTCAAGAAATCTATTAATCAATTTAGATGTATATGTAAATTATAATTTGGGTTACCATTTTTATGTAATCCTTCCGTTGTGTATTTCAAAATTTATGTAATTCACAAAGGAATACTTGGTTCTCCCAGAGGTTAATATTCCCACTCACGCTTGACGCTGTAGAGCTTCATTACTATAGCAAGCAATGTTCAGAAAATAAATGAAAAAACAAATAATTACGACAGTTGTATTGACCACAACCCACACTAGAAGAACTAGATAGGAAGATGAAATTAATTTTATTGATAAAGCTTTTTTTTATTCAAAAAAATATTCAGTTTATTTTCAGGTCAATTCAATTTAGCTTTGTCATTTAGGGACAATAAAATCCATCATACAGCACAACAGTGTAGGCAGACATATCAGAAAGCTTATCAACTGGGTAGCAGGCAAATGTCATCAGCAAAGTTTAGGATACTCCTGCAGCTGTCATCTGTTATTTCCATTATAAGCCAGTAAATGGCAAAGGTGAAAAGGAAAGGTGAAAGGATGAGCCCTTGTTTGGCCTCAGTCTCTGCTGTAAATCTTTTTTGTCATCTGGTCACCGCAAATCACTTTACATCTGAAGTCCTGGTACAGGAATTTAATGACGTTTACTATTGTCACTCATTTCCCATACTATCTGAGAATGCTCAATAGGGTGATTCTGTGTACTGTCAAATGACTTTTCAAAACCAATCAATGTGAAGTAAAATTAATTGTTCCATCGAGTTTTTTCCTGTAACCTCTTAAGACAAAGATATGATTGATACACAAATAGTATAATGTTGTAATACAATTGTACAGTGTGTAGTAAATAACTGAACTTGATCCCATAGAATTTCCCTCTTGGGTTCCATTGGGACTGTCTTGGGAGCTGTCTTGAAGTGAAGGCTTGGTTTCCATTTGACTGGCGGTGTTTTCTGAAGACAAGGGTTTGGCACTGGAAGTATTTCTAGGTTGGGTTTAAAATAAAGTCCTCCACTTCACCCAGGGGTTCAGAGTCGGGAGGAGGTGGATGAGACTACCTAGGAAGTGTGGAAGGAGAAAGGAAGAGGCATTGTATTGTGCACACTTGGACTGCGAAATTAGAAATCTACGAAGTATTCTTCATTTTCCTTCAGCTGTGCCCATAAGGGGTCACTACAGCAGATCATCTTTTTCCATATTCTCCTATCCTCTGCATCTTGCTCCATTTCAGCCATCACCTGCATGTCTTCTCACCACATCCATAAACCTCCTCTTAGTCTTTCTCTTTTCCTCTAACCTGGCAGTTCCATCGTTAGCATCCTTTTCCCAGTATGTCCAAAATCTCTCCTCTGCATATGTCCAATCCAATGTAATCTTGCTTCTCTGACTTTGTCCCCAAACCGACCAGCCTGAGCCGACCCTCTAATGTACTCATTTCTAATCCTGTCCATCCTCGTCACACCCAGTGCAAACCTTAACATCTTCAACTCTGCCACCTCCAGCTCTGTCTCCTTCTTTCTGGCCAGTGCCACCGTCTCCAACCCACACAGTATAACATAGCTGGTCTCATTACCATCCTGTAGACATTCCCTTTCACTCTTGCTGATACCCGTTTGTCACAAATAACTCCTGACATTCTTCTCCACCCACTCCACCCTGCCTGCACTCTCTTTTTCACCTCTCTTCCAACAATCCCCATTACTCTGTAGTGTTGATCCCAGGTATTTAAACTCATCCACCTTCGCCATCTCTACTCCTTGCATCCTCATCATTCCACTGACCTTCCTCTCATTTACACACATGTATTCTGTCTTGTTCCTACTGACTTTCATTCCTCTCCTCTCTAGAGCATATCTCCACCTCTCCAGGGTCTCCTCAACCTGCTCCCTACTATCGCTACAGATCACAATGTCATCAGCAAACATCATAGTCCATGGGGACTCCTGTCTAATCTCATCTGTCAACCTGTCCATCACCATTGCAAATAAGAAAGGGCTCAGAGCTGATCCCTGATGTAATCCCACCTTCACGTTGAATGCATCTGTCACTCCTACTGCAGACCGTACCACAGTCACACTTCACTCATACATATCCTGTACAACTCTTACACGATTCTCTGCCATTCCTGACTTCCTCATACAATACCACAACTCCTCTTGAGGCACCCTGTCATATGCTTTCTCCAGGTCCACAAAGACACAATGCAACTCCTTCTGATCTCCTCTATACTTCTCCATCAACACCCTCAAACCAAACATCGCATTTGTGGTGCTCTTTCCTGGTATGAAACCATACAAAGTATTGTTGAGAATAAAAACTTTATTTGCACATATGACTTTGTTTGTGTAGTTTTGTCTGGAGTTTGGGGAGCAGTTACGGCCACCTTGTGATCACAATTTTCATACATTTTTAACCCAGATAAATTCGGTTGACAATAACTCTGGGATGAACAAATCAATATCCATTCAATGTCAAACTCACCTATTTTAATTCTGAGCTAAAGAAGGCTGAAATAATCTAGCATGTTAAAAACTTCCCACAAATGGGGCCCAGTCCATGGAAGGATTGAAGAAAACAATATTCAATAATTAATTAATTACAATTACTACCATTGTACTTTCAAAAGATTATGTTTGGTATAGGTTCTGCTGATACAAAAAATACAGTACTACCAGTGTAGTGCACATTATCATAACATAGAGCTTCATACATAGAAAAATAAACTTTACAAAATGTTTAAAAGTTGCTTTAAATAACATAAATTTGCAACATATCACATTGCAACAGAGGATATTCATAAAAGGTACATGTAGCACCAATCAACACTAGTGACACAAGTAATACAAGTAGTGGGCAATTTTTTCTTCTAGAGAAATCTTTGTTTTTTTATTTATCATTGCATTCTTTTTTCTTGACAATTCCTGCAACCAACCATGACATTTTTCAGCACCACCAGCCCCTATTTCATACAGTGAATGTGTGCCAGTCTAGTAATGCTGCAACAAACAACAACAATTTATTACTGCATAGCTGAAGATCACACAAGGATTGCCTCAATGGATTTTAATAGGCTCTGCTTTTGACAACCCCACCACCAGCTTTCTTGCCCAAAGAAGACCAGAAAATACTCCCAAAACAAAATTTTATAGGGCAAAAATATGAAAAATTTTTAGATCATGTCATGTCCACCTCAGAAATACAATACAACAGTACAAACTACTTTGTTCTTGCACAGCACTCCTCACCAAGTGCAGACTCAGAATGCTGCGACAACTCTCAAGGCAAAATTCAGAAAAAACAGATTATACCACTCACTAAATACAGAATTATCACATATAAGGATAAAGATTTGTTCAAATACATCAAAATCAAAGTAGAAACTATTAACATAAATGACAAACAATAATATCTGTCCATCTGCCAACTGAAGAACCATAGCTAGATTGTAGAAAAGAAGTCAGACAAGCTAGACACAGTCAGAGTCCTGTGGCCAACAACTAGCCTCCTCCCCACTACTGGCCATTCTATAGCCAGTGCTGTGCCAGCCAATCTGAAGAAAGGACCTTTTTACCCGATGATTCCAGTGCTCCTTTATCTGAGACAAATTTTCCATGGCAGGCAAACAACTTGGCTGCATAGCAGTGGCACCAGGGCCAACATGAGTATACCCAGAAGAGAAAGAGAATAGAGAGGGTTAGTACCAGTTTATAAATATTGTATATTTATTTTATTGTATATTTCATGACTAATAACACAAACACAGCATACATAGATAATCAGTAGCTCTACTCAGGGTATTCTAAAATGAAGTAGCGAGTCTTCAGCCTGAATTTAAAAGCAGAGACTGAAAGGGCACCACTTATCATAGCAGGCAGACTATTTCACAGGTCCAGGGCCCTGTAACTAAAAGCTCAACCTGCCACTTTAATTTATTAATCCAACAAAGCTGATTCATTACACCCCAGATACTAAAAAAGTTATTAGGCCCTGCACACTATAAATAATGCAGAGAAGTCAAAACTAAAGCAATTTTTAAAAAAGAAATAAAAAAGAAAGAACAGCATTTGAATAATTTCTTCTGTATCTGCTATGCGTGTAATTATGGAAATGCTTTACTGTTAAAACATTATCAAAATATAACTAAGGCTTATCTAAGACTTCTTGTTTATAAGGAAAACAACAGGAATCTGGTCTTGTTCGATTGTGTGGTGCTAGTGGAAAGGTAGTATTAGTGGAAGAATCTTCAATAATAGCAAAGAATTGTGGACGAAAGTGATGGATGCAACAAATTGCAATGTGCAAGTGGAATGAGTAATGTAAAATTCTTATGTTTGGGTGTTTAATCATAGTTTAGGCCAAACAAGCTTGGTCTATATGAGCAGGCAGATTAATGACTGAGGGCTAAAATCTGTTTCCAAACCTGATCATATGGCATCGAATGTTACGATATTGCTTGCTAAATGAAAGTAAAACAAATAGTTTGGTGCTGGCTTGTGTGGAAGGAGAGTGTATCCTTCAGGCATCTCATACATGTTCTGTAAGGATGGGAAAGTGGCTACAGTGATGAGCTGGGCCATTTTATTTAACTACTACAGGCTTTTGCAGTCCACCACATTGCAGTTGCCAAACCTGAGTATAATACTGATAGGGGTGGAAAAGGACTTTGGCCTGACCTTTCCTTTTACCTAACCTTTTACCTACTTTATGCCCCACCTACCTGGAGTCTGTTGCCTAGCAATATTTACTGGACAATGGTCACATGACAGCAGGTGTGGGGTCATATAAAAGTGAGTCTGGATAGTGACTTCACTCTAGGATTTATATTCGTGGCTTTGCCATAGCTATTTCCCAGTGCACACCTTGATTTTGAAAGTTTTTGACTTGATTTGATTTAATATTTGATACTGATTTGGATGCCTACTTTTGGTCTTTTTTGCTCATCTTTGTATTCTGCCATTTTTCTGTGTTCTGGACACATTTGCCTGGGTCTTATAGCTCCCCCTGTATTTGACCACCTTCCTGTATTTCATATTTTGTTTTTGAATTAGAGACTTGTTAAATAGATTATTTTTACCATTAACAAGTCTGATACTTTGTGAGCTAGTCTGGATCTGCACATCACTTTGGGCTCATGTATCTCATCATTTTAATGGGGCAATGGACTATAGTATGGACAGATAGCTTGGCTTTAACTACAGAAGAGTTGGCACTAAGAGGCTGTGCTGCAGACATGAGTATTTCTACAGTATGTATTATGATTTGAGTGCACAAAAAATAGCAAAGGGGTATGGGGCCTCTAAAAGACCCATAAACCTGGCCAGAGCCTTCCCCACCCTGTCTAGAATAGGCCTCATCTTAGGCAGCTTTAACCCAAACTCATGTTGGTAGAATTCAGTTTACATAGGCCCAAAATCTGAAATCAAAAGTTGAAAATATCATAAATGTTGCAAGAAAAATACAAAAATGCACAAAAAATGCCCCACAAGGGAGAGGAACTATAGAAACCTCTGGCTTGGAGACAAATCCAACACCAAATCTTTATAAATGCTGATGTTTATTTGTTAAAATGAAAAGGATAACAGAAATAACCAGAAAGAACACAAAAATAACCTATAAGGATTTGCCTAAAAAGTAGCCCAAGGTGAACAAACCCCAAAATGAAATAATAAGCAGAAACTATAAAGATTTAGCACCCTTCTATAGCAAAGAGGGTTTGAGGCTTCCTAATGGCTTTGCTATATACCTGGGGACAGTTCCCAAACAGAGTTTGATAGGTGGCTCTTCCTCTTGGGGTTCCACCCACTAAGACATTTAAAGATACAATACCTCAATACATATTCACATATGAAACAAACAAAAATAACATAAAGACATGAAAGATAATAACTTAAAATAAAAGCAAATAATAATAAAACATAAAATACACATAATTTATACACATGCCAAACCAAAGCCGAGGCTATAACCTTGGCTAAACCATAGCAGAAACCATAACACAAAAGCAAAATATCCAGAATCGCTAAAAAGAAATACTGACAATGATGCACTCTATTAACATCAAACAATGAACTGCATTAAGATCTACTCCAAACCTCATAATATATTTGCTGATGTCAGGGTGAGCCACCTCATGGTGTTCCACCTGCAAAACATTAGAAACACAAGTGAACATGCAATACATAGATAGTACTTAATAAATAATTAGAATACTATAAAATGAGCAAAGGAAATATGGAGTAGGAAAATAAAAATAACCTGGGGAACACAACCTGGGTAAAAATACTGTATAACAATATAGGTGAATCTAGACCATGTGCAATTGACAGATGCATACAACATGTCAAAAAGCTCACCACTCCACCTGTACAAATGTTAGTGAGGATCCAGTGAGTGAAAGATACTTTTCTCATCCTCCTCAGAATGTGAAGGCTTTGTTTGATCTAATTAATAAGATAGGTGTTGACGATAGTCCATGAGAGAGGCCCAGTGATCTGGAACCCTAAGAACTTAATGCTGCTCTCTCTCTATTTTCTCTATAGCCCCATTAATATGAATACACTAAGAACTTAAATGCTTAACTTTATAAATACAGGTTTATCTTTACAAGGTATTACTGCCTACTTCTTCAAAAAAAAGTGACCTTTCACCTTTGATGCACAAACAGAAAACTGGTCAACAAAAATGTGCAAGGTTGTGCACTTACAAGCTTTTCTTGTTGTGAGAATGTCCTGTCTCAACACTGGAAACACTGTATTATGCAATAAACCTCCCTAAAAAAAAGTTCCTAAAACAATATTATAAACCAAAATTAGTAGACTTTAATGTATGAGCACTTTTCAGAAAATTAGGTTACTTTGCTTGTTAGCAGTATGAGACGTTAGTTTTAGTGCATTACTAAAACATTAAAATACACTAGCCGACCCAAGGCGTAGTATACGCCGCATAATTATTTATTGATGGGTGAACACTTCCTGACAGACACAGTTGTTCAAATGGGGTGGGTTTGAGGATACGACTGTGAGTGAATGAAAAGATGGAACTCTGGAGAGAGCAACATAAAATTGTCCGTGACTGAAAACTGGTTTTGACAGATACAGGCATATCTTTTTGAAAGTTTGGCCTTGTGTCTTATTAATTGTCATTGCAAAGGCTAATCTAACAGGAAATTGTCTGCATGTAAAAGTAAAAGGCAAATTTTAATCTGATGGGGTCAGGGAAATCCAGGGAATAGGGACAGTTTTACACTCCAGTCCAGTACATTGCTTTGAATGCTGGTAACAGTCAGTCTAGTGCCATTACAGAGACTTCTTGCTGGCATGAGGTTTTTGAGAAGCATGACGACTGAACCAATTTTAATTTTGAGTTTATGCGGAGGCATGCCAGTGGGAGTAAGACTGCTAAGAAATTCTTCGGGGAATGAAGGACGTTCTCGGAGGTGAATGGTGATAGTAGCTGGAAGTATTTGGGACATCGCCACAATTTCTGCCTCGCCACAATAAACTGTGGAAGTATTCATGTAGTCAGCGTATTGCAGAGCAGACTGTATGACTATGCTTCCATGACTAAGAACAACGGATATTACGTCGCAAACAAAGGTTACAGCCATGTTGCGAAGTTCGAGAGCAACAGTTTTGTCGATGACATTTTTCCACAAATATCCGACTGATAGAAAGAAACAGTTACCTGATGCAGGAATTTGTATAACCTTGAAAGAAGAGTTGTTTCCATGAAATACATGTGAAGCTGTGGCCATGTTAGGAAAATGAACAGTCAACGTGGCTCAGAGGTGCATGTGGACTGTAGCACAAATGTGTTTGGTGAGGAGTTGGGGGCGGGCACATGAGCAGGTAGTGTGCATGCCTTGAGAGCGACGGTGGACGCGGGAGGAGGGTTACAGTTGGCGGGCGGGGCTCTGTTGTGCGTATCCCATGACGTGGGAGGAGGGTTAGAGTTGGCGGGCGGGGCTCTGTCATGCGTACCCCATGCGCACTGCCTGCTCATGCCTCGAGAGCGAAGGTGGACGCAGGATGAGGGTTAGAGTTGGCGGACGGGGCTCTGTCATGCATGCGTACCCCATGGTCGGGTGACTTGGTCTTTTATATATATATAGATATTCATTATTCACATCTCAGCCAGCTATGTCCTATATAAAGGTCAGACATAAATGGCATACCTGCAATTGTGTTATAGCAGAAGCTGCAACACTTTACATTACCTATTTAGCCTAGCTTGTACTCATGTCTAAAATAACTTATGAATCCCAAGTACATTGCACAGTTATTTTCCATATTTACAATTTGAGCATTAACACATGTGGACAGGTCAGTTCCACAAAGTGATTTCACAGTGAGGATACAACCTGTAACTTTGCACCATGCTGTGATGAAGGGGGTGCCAGCCTTTTAAGAGGTTGCTAGGGCCAAGATCGCCATCAGGATGACAAAGGGTGTGGCCATCTTCTGCAAAGCCAGGATAGAGGCATAAAAAGACAGAGAGAGAGAGAGATAGAGAGAGCAGGCAGGAAATTTGTCAGTATGGGAATGCAGGGGCTGCAAGAATGCTAGAAGGTGGAAAGTCCTATGTTTAATAAAGTTAAATCAACAGGCAAGGGAATCAGCATACTGTATAAGAAAAAGATGATTAACCTGGAGGATAACGTGTAATGCTTTCCTAGGACATTGGGGCAGGTAATCAAACTACTGGCAGGAATGGCTGAATTTTCCCTCTGAAAAGAGTGATGCCAGAGAGTAAATACCAGAGGTGAAAACATTTCCTAGCCAATAGAAGGTATATGGTCCTAAAAGAAAACATAAGGGACTGTGCTGCCCTGTTAAAACAGAGGGCAGAAGGAAATTTACCTTGTAGATCTGGACATTTAATATTATTAGAAGGCAAAAGAGTACAGGAGATTGAAAAGCCATTAAAGGGAGATCTAGCTTGCTGTCTCTAAGAAAATGGAAGACTGGGTCTCTCATCAGGAGTGGCTCTAAGATGGGGTATAAAGCCATACGATAGCCAGGGGCAAAATAAATTCAAAGTCAGGAGAAGAGAAGAGAGTTGATTCAAATAACAGAATTTAAAGTGGCAACGTAATGGAAATAGAGAGAGAGAAAAAAATATATGGGAAGTAAGGAAATTTTTGTGCTGTTCTGGTGGGCAAGTGGATGAGCTACCCATTTAAAAGTCGAGGCATCAATCCTTTTAAGGTAATACCAAATGGACAACAGATTTTGATGTATACCTTTGCTTTGAACTACTTATAAGAACATCATCAAAGTGTTTTGGTGAGTTGAGAGATCAACCTTACTGAGACCATCACCTTTCTTTATTTTCAGATACTGTGTGATGTGGCGGCTTGTTTTGTGTCTCATTATTGTTTGGCTACTAATTACGGAAAAAGAAACAACTAAAGGGCCTGAGTCAAGTTAATTAAAAGAAGTAATTAGCAGCAAAAATTGGTCACTAATTAAGAAGATGGTTAGAATGAAAACCTGCAGCCACTGCGGCCCTCCAGGACTGGAGTTCGACACCCCTGTACTATAGGACACCAGTGGAAATTAAGGGAAGTGCATTTAAGACTGAAACTAGCAAGCACTTCTTTAGGCAAAGAGTTATAGAAGTCTAGAACAAACTACCAAGACATGTAGTTGAAAAACAAACCTTGACAGCCTTTGAAAAATATCTAGATGAGACAGTCAGACAGCTTAGCTATTAACCAAATAAACAAGCTTGATGGACTTAATGCCCACCATTTATTGGTCACATTTTTTATGGTCTTTTGTTCTTATAAGAAAATCAAGGTTCCTGAAGATAACACTTGTAGACACAACAGCATTATTTTAATTCCACATCAAATCTCTTTTTAAAAACACATAGTATTCATTGGAGATGTTTACAAAACTCACAATAAAATACTTAAAAAATAAACAAACCAATTCTATTCACACATGTAACCTACATTTGGACCCATAAACTGGATAGGAATAGCATGGCACATCACCTGTAAAAACAAAGGGTAGGCTGTGGGAGTGTGTGTGTGCGTGTGTTTGTGTGTGTGTGTGGTGTGCACTCTTAAAAGTAAAGATTCCAAAGTGTTTTTTTTATTTTCAGAGTGATGCCTTAACAGAACAATTTTTGATTTCCGAAAGAACCATATACAATGAAAGTTCCAATGAGAACCTTTATTTATTTCAATCCATACTATGTATTAAAGCTTTTTGTTTTGTCTACATAGTACGTACCTTTTCAAAGCCCAAAGAACCAATTTCATATTCAAAGATCCCTTCTCAAAATGAAATGGTTCCTTGTCAAGGCAACCACAAAACCAAGTAAAGTGACATTATGGAATTATTTTTAAGAGTGTAACCTAGATAAATAATAAGACAAGTGCCATCATCACATTTCCTAATTGGATACTATTGCCATACTCAAATCTTTTACCAATACTGAACCAATTAATTATGCACCCATTTCCTACCATTTAGATCATGAAGCATTCTCCCCATATTTGTCATAAGCAGGTTCTGAAAATTAATTAATATTGAATTTTGAAAATGTTCCAGTGCAATTGATATAAAAAATATATATTCTTTATTGTAACACTATAAAATGTGAATACGTAGATACTGTCTACTTAATTTTCCAGTACAGAATCGAAGGCAGATCTGCCCTGGTAACAGCTGGAGCCAGTTCTGAATAGGCTGCTAATGCTTCTTTACAGTTATCCATCCATCCATTATCCAACCCGCTTTACAGTTATTATTACGTTAATTTAAAAAATACATTTAAAGTTGCATACCATAATAAAATTTCAGCATAGTATATTAGGAAAGATATTGAGTGGATTGTAAAGAAACGTCAGATATCTTGAAATGAGTTTTAAGCAACTAAAAGCTGAACTGCTATTTAAGAATTGTGAAATTCATTTTGAGATATTCAAAAATGTAAACATGGCTTCCTACATTGTTCATATTTAAAATTCCTTTTGAAACTCCTCCAAATGTTAGTTTGACTTGCTGTAGTTTTTGCCCACTCAAACCCCGGGCGATCGATTCTTGCCTGCTTCCCGCATGGATCGAGCTGAGCGCCACCAGCAGCTGGGTGTATCGCGCATGCGCTCAGAACGCGCTGCCTAATCTAGACAGTGCGGCAGGAAAGCCGCAGCGAGCAGGCGAGAGGCTGAGATTGAATTTGAGGGGAAAAGGAGCAGAAAGAGAACATGGAGAGAAAAGCGACCAGAGATGGGGAATAATGTTTTTAAGATGGAAACCGGATGAATCGCTCGACAGGGCTATCGCGTCTTTTGGCTTTCCGTTGCGTTTACCGCTTGGCACAATTTGGATTCAGGTTTTTTTTCAACGATTTCAAGGCAATGCCGGGGAAAGGATGAAAAATGCAAACGGTTTTGAGTTTTTTTCTTATGTTGCTGCCGCCTCCACTGCTGCTTGGGATTGCCTGCTAAACCGGGAACGCATGAAGACAACATTTGTGACAAATGAGCTAGTTGCGGATGTCTGGCAGAGCAACGTCGTGTGAATCTTCAGCTGAGAAAAAACGAAATAAAAACAGCAGCCACATATTTGAAAGATTTTCATCGGCAAGTTTGCCACATTGCATTCAGCTGGAGGAATGTCATCAGCGCCCCGTGCTTGACCAGCAATTGGTGTTTTGAAGGGGGAAAACGTAACGGCAACGTTCGCCATTTCAGAGGTGTTAGTATGGGTGATGCAGCGGACAGCAAGGAAACCAAAAAGACTTTCATCGTCCCGGCCATCAAATCCTTTGATCATTATGATTTTTCCAGGGCTAAAATTGCCTGTACCCTGACATGGCTGGTGGCAAAGGGCTATGGAACCGGTAGGTGGCGTCGTTACTTGCTTTGCATAAAACGCTAGCTTGCAGTAAAATAAAGAGAGAGTGGTAATAAATAAAAGACTACTGTTTGTGGGATGTTTGTGAGCCAGCCTTTCCTAATGAAGTTCGTTTTTTTTTTGGTGGGCGGGAGAGAGGGATTGTACTGAAACAACGATCTTATTTATTCCGCGCTTAATGCTGGCAACAAAACGTTTTCGGGGTAGCTGACGAATAAGGCGCGCGGCTATGCACGGGGGCGCGCGTGGCTACATTCTTACTCATTTCGGACACCCCCCAACAGAAAAAAGAATACATCACGTATTTGGCTTTTTAATACACATCAAAAAGACAAAATATAAACTCAGAATGTTGTCATTTTGATTCTATAGTTCTTTTATAACAAGAGAAAATTACAGAGCAAATAAAATTCATGAATTGGTAAGAATCCATGGCAATTCCAGACAGGAAAACTGACGTCATATTGCGCGTACGTATCAGAGGCGGTCATTTGTGTTTGAGGGAGAATGACTATTACGTAAGAGCTGGACACATGTCTGCATTTTCTTCCTGTTGCTCATCTAACTGTGCGTGGGAGACCGAAAACGCTTATTTTCCGTTATTTCTGTATAGCTATTTTGGTCGTGATTATGTTCTCTCCAGGGGATTGCCTTCCCCTGCAAATAGATAGATAGATGGGTGGATAAATAGAATTATCTAATTACACGACTGTTTGACTTTTTACGTGGATTTTAATTATCAATTTGTCGATGGTCATGTTTACATGTAACCCCAAGGTACGATTTGACGCGAAGCATTTTGAGAAGTGATGGATTTATTACAGAAAGGTATTAATAACACATTCCCCTCTAGTCTACCTTTAGGTCATTCTAGGAAGATACAGTATTTCTTTAGCTTGATTTGCGTATGTATTTCTGTGCTGAATTTTTCTTGTGATTTTATATGAATGTTAAATGGCAAAATATTTGTACTAAAGCGACTGTTTTTTTTCTTGTCTATTTTTCATTGTAATTTTTCTAGTGGAGTTTCTAAGAATGATACTTCTCGCCCCCATTTTCATCTTTTACAGTTACCATCTCCTATTCTTGGATATCTTAGTATAGGAAGCAGCATACATACAGTAGAAAGTGTCTAGTAAATACTGCTGGGTATATATATATAAGGGCCTTGCAATCAGGGATTTTTAGTCCCATTGGCTTCCATAATATTTGCTTTAACACCAACCATTTTAATTAGAAACCAATTAAAGGAATATTGAGGCCGTAAATATGGCAACAAAAATAAAAGCTGAGTTTTTGGATTGGGTGTATTTCAGGTTTTATTCTTATCAAGCATCAGTGCCTTTTATTTGTTTAGGCTACATGTAATTTCTAAGGAATCAAGTTGTTTTATTTTTTGTCAATACATATTTGTGTAATATTCTCCTTTCTACTTAAAGGATGGTGCTGCGTAAAGTTGCATTGTCCATCCATACAAAAGTATGTGATCTGTAGTTCAGTTTATGAAAGAATCTGTTCAGCCATGCCAGGTTGTCATTACAACATTGCTGTTTACTTATGGAAACTCTTTGTTTTTAATTTGTGGATTTAGTTGTCATACCCCAAGGTCTGTGTGCATTATGATTACCAGGTTATAATTGTAAATGGATCTGATCATCATTACTATATATTTGTATGCTAGCTCTTGACTCACTTTGAATTCAACTGTCCATTTTGATGAAGTATTTGACTAAGAGTTCTTGGCTTTTTGTGTATTAGGCTGACAATCTTCATAGTTTTTTTTTGTGCAATACATTCACAACAAAACAGAGATTAAGAGGTGATACGATTGAAGTGTTTAACATTCTGAAAGGAATTAGGACAGCTGAGCCCAGTGTACTTTAATATAAATTCTGCAACAAGAACACTAGGACACATGTAGAAACTTCATACAAAGAACCAGGTCAGGTCAGGTTGGGGAACATGTATTGGTACAGCACATTGCCGCACCCACCACACAACGAAATAGCTTGGGTTCCTGGTTGGCAACCTCCCCTAGGCCGATCCGTGGTCCAGCCCCCCCTAGGGAAGTGACCACTATCTGCAGCAGCCAGGTGTTACGTGGGCATCCCCTTGACCTGGTGTAGCCGCTCAGGTCCTCAACAATGAGGATCCTGCGAGCTCTTTCAGCAGGGCTTAGGAACCTTCAAATTTTGACTTAAATGTTAGTTTGGACAATCAAGGTAAAAAGGACGATTGAGCTTGTTGGGTTGAATGGCCCATTTTTGTCACAGTTTTTCTAATTTTCTAATATTCCAACTGATAAGCTGAGAGCTGGCTGTTTGTCTTTATAGAATTTGCCTGTATTAGATCTAAACTCCTCTATTGTGAAGTCATCTGCACAACTTTTAAGTGTTTGTGTTTACAAGTTTTCAATTTATTGATTGTGAATTCATGTGTCCATTTTTATAGGGTGTGTGAACAGTAGTTTTCTACTTATCAGTTGGAAATTTGGCTGTTCAACTTAATTCATTGTTGTGATCCGATTCTCTTCTTATCACTTGGAAA